>NC_137613.1:48432506-48564434 GCF_963280865.1 Gymnoscopelus braueri
CATTGTTTGAAAACGACTTCCTCGGACTCTAAAGCTTGTGAATTATTCCCACCAAAGAGAAACATTTCTGCTTCCGTCTTTTAAACGGGCTCAAGTTACGACACTTAAAGTGGCACTATGTAACTTTTTTTCAAGAATAAAATGTTATTTTGTCCAATCTGCATGGTAGAGAATGTTACATACAATATAACTTTAATACAATATAACTTATAACTTGTATTTCTCCCTTCTCTTCTATTGGGACATTTAGATTGTGTCAAAGGTCATGTCTCACCTACACAAATGTTGACCTGATGGTCAAGATTCAATTTATCCCAAACTACAGGAAAGTTGCTCAGGGTTGCTCAATTTGTTTAAAAATACTCAAGTATTCTTTTTAAAGCATGCAATTTTATTCAAAAGTACAAATTACAAAGTACATATTCTTTTAAAAAAATATATATATATCAATGCATTGCTGTGTTTAAAATGTAGATATTTTCCAAAGACAATTCCACAAATAGGCCTATAAATAATAGTGATATACTGATAATTGCAGATCTACAAGCTCATGGCCTTCATGGCCTCCATGCAATTCCTGCCCTAATTGTAAGTAGGGCATTGTTTAATGACACAAAAACAAAAAAAAATTAATGTGACATTATTGTGTTCCAGTCAGCCGTTATGGACAAATGTGTAGATAGTGATGTGCAAATGTTGTGAAGATAATAAGACGTACGGGCCATTCACACCAAGCACTATAACTATAAAGATATATTGTAGTTTTACAAATGTTTCTAACTCATGTGGATGGCACACAACACACTACAACTATAATTTTATAGCACTTGGTACGGTATGAACGGCCCTTTAGAAATGATATAAATAGTGCAGATAGCTGTGAGGTCAGTGTGAAACAGAATGCAGTTAAATGGATGTTTTAACATGTGGTCAAACACACTGAGCCAGACATATAATACAGTAAATTATTATGTCAAACTTTAAGTTTGTATCACGTGTAAGAGTGCAGACTGTTTCCACACCTGTAAACCTTACAATAGACATTGAAGAGTCAGTGTACTCAGATATTGTGGATTTTTCAACAATTCGAAATAAAACAGAAATTCTAAAAACATGTCAACAGAATTTCATAAATATAGCTACACATATTTTAAATCCCAAAATTTCTACCAAGCGTTTAAGAAGTGAAAATAGCAGATCTACAAGCTCTCAAACTACAAGCTCACAATGTTGCGACATGTCTTGCGACGTGTTGTGAGCTTGCTAATATCATGGTATTTCATGTTTTGGTCAGTGGTCACACAGGCCTAATAATCATGGAATACCCATGATTGTGTGTATTTTCCAAACACCATTGCATCATACAATGGCCTACTTGATACAGGATATTTGAAGACGCTATAATGAAATGTTCCTGCCTGTTCGGTCACTAGATGGCACTAGTGTGTAGTATTAGTATGGCACATTACTTGTGAGTTTCCAATGTCTTATTCATTGTTTCTTTTGTTTCAGCTTAGTGGTACAAACAGATGTAAGCAAATGACAGCCTTTTTCATTCATTTCATATTTACACTGATGGACCTTATTATTTATTTTATATCCGCGGCCAAGTACATATCATTTTGGGGGTCCTTGCCAAGAAAACGTTTGAGCACTGCGACATTATGACCTCCAAATAACCTTGATGGAGGTTTTGTGTTGGTGCCAAAGTGGAGTGTGAACTCATTGGTCTTTTAGTTTTTGATTATTGTACCAACATTGTGTTTACACAATTAATCTTTCACAAAGCATTTTAATAGAACAGATAATTATTGCCAATTAATTGTCTTCATTTAAATGCTTTGTCTCGTTTTGATTATGACAACTGTTGAATTAAGAAGAATCATGTTCTTTTGCTGTTTCACTCAAAACATTGAAAGAAGTATTGACAAGTACTTGAGTTTATACAGTCTTTGAAACAAATGTGTTATCAATTATTTCAAGTTTCTTAACAACTTTCACCCTAGCTGGTGTCCCTATTTTGGGCATATCATTATGTTTTTAAAAAATGTTCAGAAATAGCAGATCTACAAGCTAACAACAAGTGCATTGTGAGCTTGTAGACCTGCTGTGTTTGAACATTTTGACTTAAGTGGTTGAACCATATATTCTTCAATAAACCTTTATTACGTTTAATTGTCTTACTGCACTGGCAGTTAAATGCACCTTTTTCTAGTCTGTATCTTCTCGAATAAACTATTTATGTCTTAGATTTTTGCAGTGAATAAGATAATAACTCTCAATATCAATATCAAACAAAATAACTGTTACAGTAGATTATTTATGCATTTGTTTATTTGTCAGGGACAATGCAGTAAAGATGGTAACAGGTTACAGTAACATGAAACACATGTGTTGCATATAGGATTCATAGCTCCTGCCCTGTTTATTGTCTTCTTTCTATCATGGAGAATGTCAGTCTTTAGTTTTAGGCTTACGACGAGGCTTTGCAGGCTGCTGTCCCAGACCTTCAAAGCGATTCTTCACTATTTGTGCACCGCGCCACCTTTGGCTCGGTGCATTGTCACGACCAATTATTTTAGCCTCTTGTGCTTGTTTCGGAGGGCGTTTTTGTTGTTGCGGTGCCGCTCCATCAAGTGTTACACACTGAGGCAACAGTGTGTCACTCTTCCCTGCACAGCGGAAACACTGAGCGCCAAAACCTGCAGGCGTGTTGGTCTGCAGACATCGATATATGTTCTCAATGCCCAGCGGTTTGGTGTTGATCGGTACGTTGCTGTTAGCCTGCGCATGCCGATATTCCATCAGCCCTAGACCAGCCAAAAGCTTTCTGTCCTGCAGCTCGTATTCAGCCAGATTGCGCAGTGCGTCGGAACGGGAACGTTCGTTGTCATTTTTGTTGTCGTCAGTTTCCTTCCCCGGGCCCCCGGGCACGAAGGCGTGGGTAAAGACCACAGCATAATTCGATCCCCAATTGCGGACGACTTGAATTTGTTTCAGGATGGTATTACGATTTAGCTCATTAGTACACGGGTTGGAACAGGGGGAGAGGAGTGTGTAGAACACCATCAATTGATTTGTATTGTGTGGCAGTAATCTGACAGAGTATGTATTGTCTTTTTTAGCAAACAAGACACGGTGTTCAGCGTGTTCGGGGTCCTTGGGCCTGGCTGCGACCACGTAGGTGCCGGAGTAGACGTCGTTGTTTACACCCAGAGCTTTTCCAACCTTTTCCGGTGTGTCCACTTTGAAGACTTTCTCTAGGTCAGGACTTCCATCGGTGAAAGGTACACTGATGGCCAGAGAATACTGACCTTTTATTCCATAGCTAGAGAGAGAGAGAGGGGGGCGGGGGTTAGTAATTGTAGTAATAACTGTAGTAGTAAGTAATAGAAGAAGCAATAGCTGTAGTAGCTATTAGTAGTAGTAGTGCTAGAAGTACTGTAGTTGTTGTAGTAACAACAGTAACTTTAGTAGTATTAGTAGTAGTAGGCCCTCATTGGAAACAAGTCCGCAAGAACTTTTATGAACGGACCTGTTAGACAAAGTATTTTAAATGTAACTGTGCTGTTTTACATTTTTTTTGCCCAATAAAATATTCAATCAATTCAATCAATCAAAGTAGTAAAGGCCAATTTATGCTTGCAGCGACAAGTGCCGAATGACACGTCGCACGACAAAAGTGACGTAGTAGTAGTAGTAGTAGTAGTAGTAGTAGTAGTAGTAGTACTAGTAGTAGTACTAGATCAGCTATTTTCAAATAGCCTGGGTATAAAATAGGGCTGAAGTGGTTAATGTATGTTTCATAATATAATAATCTATATCTGTAAAGTAACTAGTAACTTAAGTTTTCAAATAATTGTAGTGGAGTAAAAGTACAATCTTTGCGTCTGAGATGTAGTGGAGTAGAAGTAAAAGTATTGGAAATTGGACATACAAGTAAAGTACAAATACCTCAACATTTTAGTTAAGTACAGTACGTAAGTAAATGTACCCTTACTTTACGCCACTGAGTAGTAGTACTAGTACTTACGTATTCCAGATTTCTGGCATGATGGTATCCAGTAGTTCAGGTGACACAGCCTGTGACCCAGGACCCCAGGACACTACCATCACCACACACCACACACTGACAACCCACATCTACACGCACGCACGCACACGCACGCACGCACGCACGCACGCACGCACGCACGCACGCACGCACACACACACACACACACACACACACACACACACACACACACACACACACACACACACAAACACACAATGAGACAAATATGATACATTTTATAAATATTGTGAATTAACATTTTTTTTTTACATATCACATGATAAACATATAGATATACAGTATCATGTAAAATAGTAAAAAAAAGTATTTCTAGTTTCCTGACATCTGAACAGTTTATCAGTAAATATATTAAAGGGATAGTTCACCCCAAAAATTACTTATTTTCTATCAATTACACACCCCATGGAGCCTTCAATTCAAGGAGATTTTTTAGTTTTTGTCACATTCCTAAGCCAATAATTTGATGACCGGTGGAACGATGCTATAATGTCTCCGGTAGGAGACACAAAGGAGACACTTTGTGCCTCGTACCGGAGCCGCTGCCGGTCATCAAATTATTGCCTCAGGAATGCGACAAAAACAAAAAAATCTCCATAAAATTCAGGTCTCCATGGGGTGAGTAATTGATAGAAAAAAAGTCATTTTGGGGGTGAACTATCCCTTTAAAGTGAGCGACCATTCAACTCACCATTTTAGAAACCTGTCTTCTTCACACAGAGGCAGCTGGAGAGACCGCAGACCGGAGAGAGAGACACCTGGTGACAATGGAGAGAGAGAGAGAGAGAGGGAGAGAGAGAGAAAGAGAGAGAGAGAGAGAGAGAGAGAGAGAGAGAGAGAGAGAGAGAGAGAGAGAGGCAGTGTGGGAGAATGGAGGGATGAGATGAAGTGAGGGGAGAGAAGAGGGTGATTTTTATAAGAAAGAAAGGCGTGGCCACATTTGTCCTTCAGTGGGACCATGTCCTAATATGGGCATCGTTATCCACATCTTCATCAACATCTTCACAGACACACACACACACAGACACACACACACACAGACACACACACACACACACACACACACACACACACACACACACACACACACACACACACACACACACACACACACAGACACACACACACACACACACACACACACACACACACACACACACACACACACACACACACACACACACACACACACACACACACACACACACACACACACACACACACACACACAGAGCCTGGCATTTTCAGGTTGTACATTTTGTGAGGGCACAAAGGCCAAATGCCATGGCAGAAAGGCAGACACAGGGCCACAATGACACATGGTCATAAGGGAAAATTTATGGGCACGGGATCCATGTCCCCCGCAAAGTTCCTGCCCTGCTTTGTGTGTGTGTGTGTGTGTGTGTGTGTGTGTGTGTGTGTGTGTGTGTGTGTGTGTGTGTGTGTGTGTGTGTGTGTGTGTGTGTGTGTGTGTGTGTGTGTGTGTGTGTGTGTGTGTGTGTGTGTGCGTGCGTGTGCGTGTGTATCATGCATAGTGCTCAGTCACTGTGACTTCTAGATTGAACACATTGATCAAAGTATTGCAACAAGCTGTCTTCTTATCTCTCAGGAACCTTCTTTCCGTTGTTGGTGTTGAAACCAACGTGCCTCACTTGTATTATTGTCAAATCCCACAGTGTGACCTCTACGGATCCGTTTGACTCTCCCAGGTTGACAGGTTCAATCCCTGCTGTAGCCCATCTGCCCTTGAGCAATACACTGACCCCTAGTTGACATGAGTCACTTTGTTATTATTTAGACATGGGGATCTTCAATGTTTTTTTTTTATTTTGGTGTTGAAACTTACACTTGGGAACCCGAAAGCGGGTCTGATGAGAGCTTTATTGTGTGGGAAATTCAGTTTCCAAAGTCTGACCACCCTCCACTGGCTCCCTGTACATTGTTTGTTTTTTAAATATTTTAACCAAGTGAACCCTAGTTTCCGTATTGAGGAGCAAATATTCAGGGGGAAAAAAACAGCCCTTCTACAAGCTCACAAGGCCTGGTGTTGCAAAACGTTGTCAGCTATTACTCAATCTGCACCAAGGTTTGGTGTATTGTAAAGGCTAAAAGGAGGGTGCCTCTTAGAGAGGTCTGGGGGTCTTTGGTCGACAAAGTATTATAGAGTTTAAGTAAGTAAGTAGTAAGTACATTTTTTGTATAAAGCACCTTTTGAAACAAAGTTACAAAGTGCTGTACAACAATAAAACAATCGAGTAAAAACAAGGCACATAAGAGCAATAGCACAACAAGAAGTAAAGCAAAAACATTGACCTGCACAAGTGGGTCAGGTAAGAACTTCATAAGACAAAATGCTTACGAAACAAATGTGTTTTATTACATTCTTAAAACCGTCAACTGACTCGCCAAGGGTAGCGTTCCAAAGTGCAGGAGCAACCACTGCAAACGCCCGGTCACCCTTAGTTTTGTTTGGTCGCAGGTATTTCCAGAAGGCCTTTGTCAGAGGACCTGAGACATCTCACTTTGATATAAAGTGATATAAAGTGGGGCCAGCCCAGGTAGTGCTTGTAGGTTATTAAAAGGATTTTAAAATCAATTCTAGAATTAAGTTTAAGTGGTTAGCACCAGTCCCCTGATCGGTCGGTGAGTTCAGCTGACCAATAGTTGCTTTTTGTCCATAAGACATGGTCCAAGCACAGGGGGGAACGAGCCTTCTCAATTGAACATTTTAAAATTGTGTTGCAGATTAAACCTTTTCAGTGATTTCATAGATAGCTTCATAGACTTGTTTGACAGTCATCAGTGTTGGGTAAATTAATGTTTTCTTTCGTATGTTTGTCTGTTCCTTTACATTATCTTTCCTATGAATATGTTGGATTCATGTTAATACATATTTTCAGAAATGTAAACCCTTGCATTTAGTCTGTTGCTAAATATTGGCACACACACACAAACACGCACACACACACACACACGCGTGCGTGCGTCTGTTCTTCTTCTAGATTGAACACATTGACCAAAGTATTGCAACAAGCGGTCTTGTTATCTCGCAGGAACCTTCTTAGCATGTGTTGAAACTTACTGTACACTTACCCCAACACTACATGCTGAGGTCTATACTCTCAATCCCTGCAGCCCATGTACCCTTGAGCATGGCACTGAGCCCCTTGTTGACATGAGTCAAAAAATGTAAATTCGTTTTACCGTAAGGCGCGTTTTAAAAATACAGGCAGTGCCGGGGCCAGCCTGACATGGGCTATTTTTGCAGAATATTTGCCCC
Organism: Gymnoscopelus braueri; assembly: GCF_963280865.1. Classification (NCBI taxonomy): domain Eukaryota; kingdom Metazoa; phylum Chordata; class Actinopteri; order Myctophiformes; family Myctophidae; genus Gymnoscopelus; species Gymnoscopelus braueri. The sequence continues at coordinate 48,439,862 of NC_137613.1, forward strand.
ATATTAGGGACGCAAGGGTTCACGTGGTTAAAAGATTTAAAAACAAACAATGAAATCTTGCAATGAATAGTTAATCTGGCTTTGATCTTGGATTTTTTATTTTGAAAGGGTTATACATTGTATTACATCTCGCCTTAACTATTGTATTGCTCTTCATGTTAGTCAGGGCCTCCCTTTCATACATACAGTTGGTAGAAAACGCTGCCGCACGTCTTTTTAATGGGAACCCAAAAGCAGGTCTTTGCTACCCGTGCTCACTTTGCTAGTGTCGGATGGCTCAGGGTAGAGGACAGAGTGCAGCAACTTGCAATGGGCCTGGTCTACAAGATACACCACAACGTTAAGATACCCATGTAGGCCTACTTGTCAAAGTACTTCAAAAACGTAAATGAAGTCCACAATCACAACACCAGAGGTAGCTCCACTCATCACGTCCAACCCAGATTTGGCACAAATAAGGGGTTGAACCCCTACTCTCAACCCTACTCTCACACACACACATACTGTACACCCACGCACGCACGCACGCACGCACGCTTTCTGCCATGGTATTTGGCCTTTGTGCCCTCACAAAATGTACAACATGAGAACATTCATGTGTGTGTGTGTGTGTGTGTGTGTGTGTGTGTGTGTGTGTGTGTGTGTGTGTGTGTGTGTGTGTGTGTGTGTGTGTGTGTGTGTGTGTGTGTGTGTGTGTGTGTGTGTGTGTGTGTGTGTTTTACTCTCCCAGGTTGCCAATCCCTTCTGTAGCCCATGTGCCCTTGAGCAAGACACTGGAGCCCCCAGCTGACATGAGTCACTGTGTTATTACCTACACCAGGGGTCTTCAATGTTTTTCAGGCCAAGGACCCCTTAGCTGAGGGAGAGATGAAGCAGTATTGTATAAAATGGTGTTGCAGATCAAATTATTGCTTCATAGACTTGTTTGACAGCACTATCATCAGTGTTGTGTAAATTAATGTTTTTTGTTTGTTTGTCTGTTTGTTTACATTATCTTTTCTATTCATATGTTGGATGCATATTTTCAGACATTTAAAACCTCAATACTTAGCAAACTTGACCTTTTGATCTGTACTTTGTCGGCTCTTTTTTGCAAAAGCTCCCACTAGATTAGGGACGCGAGGGTTCAAGTGGTTAATATTTTAAAAAAGGGGTGGGGGGTTGCTATCACACAAAGATGTGGGGGCCCCCCTGTAGTAACTCTGAGGACCCCCTATGGGTCCCGGACCCCTTGTTGAAGACGCATGCACGCACGCACGCACACACGCACGCACGCACGCACACACGCACGCACGCACGCACGCATGAAGCAGGGCAGGAATTTTGCAGGGGGCATGAAGGGGGCCATGGATGCCGTGCCTCCTAAATTTGGCCTTATGACCTTGTGTCATTGTGCCCTGAGGCCACAATGACCTTGATACCCCACTCCCACTGTCCTGGCTGATGTCACTGATTTCTCCTCTTTCTTGTTGTCAGTATGTTTTTTAAACACTTAAACCCTCTAGACTTACTAAACTGGACCTGAGTTGTCCCCCCCCCCCTTCAAATAAATTTGCCAAAAGCTGGTATACAATGCTTTTGGCAAATTATGTTGTGTTGTGAGCTGATGTTCCCACAGAATATGGATGCTGAGGTTCAAGTGTCTTTTGTTGAGATTCTGAATTCTTGAATCCCCCTGACTCCCCATCCCGTCCTCAAATGAGTCCAGTGACTCTGATTAGTCCAGGGATGAATTTTTGACTCAGGAGTTTGTACCAATATCGGTCATTTGTAAATGCCAATGATTTATTGTGTGAAATAAACAGCTTTTTCATTCAGTTTTTTCATTGATATTATGTATTAAAAAAGTTAAAACGTCTCTAACCCTTGAGTTAAAACTATTATTCTTGTGGACTCAAACCATTGTTTTATTGTATGACCTTTCTGCCATGGCATTTGTGCCCGTACAAAATGTACAACATGAGAACTGTGTGTGTGTGTGTGTGTGTGTGTGTGTGTGTGTGTGTGTGTGTGTGTGTGTGTGTGTGTGTGTGTGTGTGTGTGTGTGTGTGTGTGTGTGTGTGTGTGTGTGTGTGTGTGTGTGTGTGTGTGTGTGTGTGTGTGTGTGTTCATGCATAGTGCTCAGTCACTGTGACTTATTGATTGAACACAATGATCAAAGTATTACAACAAGCGGTCTTCTTATCTCTCAGGAACCTTCTTTGCTGATGTTGAAACTTACACTTGTATTATTGTCAAATCCTACAGTGTGACCTTTACTTGTTGTGAGGTCTATACTCTCAATCCCTGCTGTAGCTCATGTACCCTTGAGCATGGCACTGAGCCCCTTGTTGGCATGAGTCAAAGAATAAAAATGAGTTTTACCGTAAGGCGCGTTTTAAAAATACAGGCAGTGCCAGGGCCTGCCTGACATGGGCTATTTTTGCAGAATATTTGCCCTCGATTAGGGACGCAAGGGTTCACGTGGTTAAAAGATTTAAAAACAAACAATGAAATCTTGCAATGAATAGTTAATCTGGCTTTGATCTTGGATTTTTTATTTTGAAAGGGTTATACATTGTATTACTCTCGCCTTAACTATTGTATTGCTCTTCATGTTAGTCAGGGCCTCCCTTTCATACAGTTGGTAGAAAATGCTGCCGCACGTCTTTTTAATGGGAACCCAAAAGCGGGTCTTTGCTACCCGTGCTCACTTTGCTAGGGTCGGATGGCTCAGGGTAGAGGACAGAGTGCAGCAACTTGCAATGGGCCTGGTCTACAAGATACACCACAACGTTAAGATACCCATGTACTTGTCAAAGTACTTCAAAAACGTCCACAAAGTCCACAATCACAACACCAGAGGTAGCTCCACTCATCACGTCCAACCCAGATTTGGCACAAATAAGGGGTTGAAACCCTACTCTCAACCCTACTCTCACACACACACATACTGTACACCCACGCACGCACGCACGCACGCACGCTTTCTGCCATGGTATTTGGCCTTTGTGCCCTCACAAAATGTACAACATGAGAACATTCCTGTGTGTGTGTGTGTGTGTGTGTGTGTGTGTGTGTGTGTGTGTGTGTGTGTGTGTGTGTGTGTGTGTGTGTGTGTGTGTGTGTGTGTGTGTGTGTGTGTGTGTGTGTGTGTGTGTGTGTGTGTGTGTGTGTGTGTGTGTGTGTGTGTGTTTTATGTGTGCATAGTGCTCAGTCACTCTGACTTCTAGATTTAACACGTTGATCAAAGTATTGCAACAAACGGTCTTGTCATCTCTCAGGAACCTTCTTTGTTGGTGTTGAAACTTGAAACTTACACTTGTATTATTGTCAAATCCCACAGTGTGACCTCTACATGCTGAGGTCATCTACAGATCAGTTTTTACTCTCCCAGGTTGCCAGGTTGCCAATCCCTTCTGTAGCCCATGTGCCCTTGAGCAAGACACTGGAGCCCCCAGCTGACATGAGTCACTCAATGTTTTTCAGGCCAAGGACCCCTTAGCTGAGGGAGAGATGAAGCAGTATTGTATAAAATGGTGTTGCAGATTAAATTATTGCTTCATAGACTTGTTTGACAGCACTATCATCAGTGTTGTGTAAATTAATGTTTTTTGTTTGTTTGTCTGTTTGTTTACATTATCTTTTCTATTCATATGTTGGATGCATATTTTCAGACATTTAAAACCTCAATACTTAGCAAACTTGACCTTTTGATCTGTACTTTGTCGGCTCTTTTTTGCAAATGCTCCCACTAGATTAGGGACGCGAGGGTTCAAGTGGTTAATATTTCAAAAAAGGGGTGGGGGGTTGCTATCACACAAAGATGTGGGGGCCCCCTGTAGTAACTCTGAGGACCCCCTAGGGGTCCCGGACCCCTTGTTGAAGACCCCTAATCTAGACCAGTTTATTCCCAACCTGGGAATAACTAGATCGCTGGTTACCACCTCACTCATGTGTTGTTGTGATGATGATCCTCCTAAATGTGTTCTATTGCTATCCATCCAACAATATTAATGGACATATCATCAATCTGTGTTGTTTGATAATTGAACTGTCTTGAGTGTGTCAGCTGCTGTCTTGTCGATTATAGTTTATTATAGACTAAACTACGTCCGCAGGGAGAATGAGAGTGACAGCAACTGGACATTTGAGCTATTTATCCATGTTTGTTGTGCTTGTTGGTTTGGATGCAGATTTGTCATGTGATAGCAGTCAATGTAACAGGTGACACTAATTACAGCCAGGGTAATTATAGTTAACTAAAACTAACAAAATAACTAAAACAGAAGAAAACCAAAACTGATATTAGTGAAACTTTATTGTGTGTTAAAATCATTCCTTAGTTTTAGTCATTGTAAAGAATCTTCAAAAAGCTCAGGGTCGAAGTGTCCTTGAGCAAGACATTGAACCCTTAACTGCTCCTGCTGAACCCGTAAATGCTCCTGCTGAACAGTTTGGTGCCTTGTATGGTTTTCTCTGCCGTGTGTGTGTGTGTGTGTGTGTGTGTGTTTGTGTTTGTGTTGTGTGTGTGTGTGTGTGTGTGTGTGTGTGTGTGTGTGTGTGTGTGTGTGTGTGTGTGTGTGTGTGTGTGTGTGTGTGTGTGTGTGTGTGTGTGTGCGTGTGCGTGTGCGTGTGTGCGTGTGAGAATGTGTGAATGTAATGGACATCTGTAAAGTGTTTTGAATAATGGTGCTATATAAATGCACCATTTAAAGACATGTTCAATACACAATATGCAAATCACTTCATCCATTTAGCTGGGGTTCCCCAATGATTGATAGTTAGGGACCAATTGGACCGTTATGGGTCTGAAACTATTACTACAGAGTCCAAATGGAACCAAATGGGCCCTAAGGGGTTCATTTAGTCCGCAGTTCAAAACCGTGAAAGCATCTGTGTCATTTTAGAAATTTGCGTTGGCTATTCAAAAATAGCAGATATACAAGCTCACAGCGGGTCACTTTGTGCCGTGCTGCGAGCTTGTACATCAGCTATTTTTGAACATTTTTGAAAAATCTTGTGTGAGAACTATTGATTTAGAGGGCATTTGTAGAATGGGCCTCAGGTCTTAATGGGTTAACGCTGGCTTCAATTAACACTGAGGATTTTGCAGTGTAGACTAGAGATTAAATAGATGATATCAAATGGGGGTCCGTGGCCAATGCACATCAAACCGGGGGTCCTTGAAACGAGAAAGTTTGAAAAACACTATAACTTGAGAGCATAATAATAATAATTGTCTTTATTGTCTCTCAGGGATATTTATCTTCACAGCCTGTTCCAACAGAAAAACATATTCGCACGGAACATATGGCGTCATAACAACATAACGCCAAGACAAAATCCCCACATGAAGTCCCCAGTATTACACAAAAACCATCCTATCAGCGAGGCTGAACTTTTTAAAGGCCAAGGTCAACGTTTTTCAGGCCAAGGACCCCTCAGCTGAGAGAGAGACGAAGCAGGGACCCCCCACTACATATTGTATGAAATTATGTTGCAGATTAAACTTTTTCATAGATTTCGTAGATAGCTTCATAGACTTGTTTGATATCAGGAAAATAGACGATCTATAAAGCTCGTAACGCCTCGCAGCGCAAGGCGCTGTGAGCTTGTAGATCTGCTATTTTCGGCTAATGTTCCCCTCAGAAAAGGAATTCTAGGGTTCAAGTGGTTAATGTAAAAAAATAAAGTTCCTATCACACAAACATTTGGTGGCCCCCCCTGTAGTAACTCTGAGGACCCCTAGGGGTCCTGGACCCCCTGTTGAAGATCCCTGCTCTACATCCATCCATGCATGATGAAACTAAAAGTGCTTGAACTTATAGTAATGTAAAACTAAAGCATAAACTCATCAACATGATTCCATTATAATACCTGATATTTAGAGCAGAGTAGACCAGCCAAAGAGCCAGTGTCATCAATATAACATACTTACATTTTTAATTACCACTAAAACAGCAAACGCTGGTGATCAAAACACATTTTGATCACCAATGTTGGTGTCATACTGATAGTTGTTACAGGAGTCAAATAAAAGCTCAAATATGTTCGGAGTCCACTTTATTGTTTGTTTGGTAGTGCATTATTTTGTCTCATTAAATTCAATGACATTTTAAGATTTTGAATCATTTTGAGAATTATTACACAACTTTAAGCTAATTCCTTGCTTTGTGCAGTTACATTTGAATCCTTTGCATTATTACTTGATTATTTCGACACTTTCTCAGTGTAATCTGTTGAAGCGATTTCAACAAGTTGATGATGAAATTGATAGCTTCCAGGGGGTCCCCAGCTAAATTTGTTACAGCTGCACAATGTAACTTTCCTTTTCTACCCCGGATTTGAACCCGGTTTCCTGCACAAGTGCTGACTGTTTTTACCATTGAGCTAGTAGAGCCTACCTGCTTGTTCAGGGGATACATTTTTAGACTGACTTTTTAGTCAAAATCGTGTCAGATCCTGTGTCTAGGTGAGACATGACCTTTGACACGATCTAAATGTCTCAATAGAATTGATTGATTGATTGATTGAAAATGTTATTAGGCAAAAGAAGATTTATAATACTTTTGTCTAAAAGGTCCGACCAAAAAAGTCCTTGCGGACTTGTTTCCGTTGGGTTCCTTGAAGAAGAGCAGGCAGACCAAATACAACCACCCCAATTGTATAGTACTGTATATTACGTTAACATACTATACAGATTGGACAAAGTTGAATTATATTCATGAAAAAAGTTACATCGTGCCGCTTTAATATAGCATCAAAATCAGTTTAACCACTTTAACCCTATATACATAGGCTATTTCAAAATAGCAGATCTACAAGCTCACAAAGTTTGGCAGAGACTTAAAGAAAAATATAATCAATAATGATTACATTTATACAATTTCAATCTACTAGGTCAAATAGCACAGAACAACATGGGCACTGTAAAAGGAAACTGTTACAACTAATCATGATGGTATCTGCAATTAGCACTAATTAGACAGTTCTGAAACACTGGACAATCCCATTGTCTGAACAACCGGTTTATTTCATATATATTTAGATTTTTTTGCAGTGAATAAAACAATGACTCTCAATATCCTTAACATCAAACAAACAAAATTAGTGTTACAGTATGTCATTCATGTATTAGTTTATTTGTCAGGGGACAATGCAGAAAACATTGTAACAGATAACAATAACACAAAACACATGTTGCACATTATAGCTTCGGTCCACTGTTGACTACCTTCCATCCATCTTTATCTTCTCCTCCAGTGGACCGAGGTTGTGTGACCTGCCCTGCCGCTCCATCAGGTTTTACAGACCACTTCTTATTCTCTGCACAGCAGAAACACAGTATTTTCAAATAGCCTAGATAAAAAATAGTTTATGTGGTTAATGTATGTTTCATAATATAATAAAAAGAAAAGTAACTAGTAACTAAAGTTTTCAAATAATTGTAGTGGAGTAAAAGCTTCTGAGATGTAGTGGAGTAGAAGTAAAAGTATTGGAAATTGGACATACAAGTAAAGTACAAATACCTCAAAATGTTACTTAAGTACAGAACGTAAGTAAATGTACTTAGTTACTTTACACCACTGAGTAGTAGTAGTACTACTTACGTTTTCCATATTTCTGGCATGATGGTTTCCAGTAGTTCAGGTGTCACAGCCTGTGACCCAGGACTCACACACACTACCATCACCACACACCACACACTGACAACCCACATATACACACACACACACACACACTCTTTTTTTGGTGTTGAAACTTACACTTGTATTATTGTCAAATCCCAGAGGTCTGGGGGTCTTTGGTCGACAAAATATGTAGAGTTTACCTGAGAGATCTCATATTGGGCTTTGAGTGCAGGAACTCCGTGATATAAAGTGGGGCCAGCCCATGTAGTGCTTTATAAGTTATTAAAAGGATTTTAAAATCAATTCTAGACTTAAGTTTAAGTGGTTAGCACCAGTCCCCTGATCGGTCAGTGAGTTCAGCTGACCAGTTGCTTCTCGTCCATAAGACATGGTCCAAGCACAGGGGGGAGCTAGCCTTCTCAATTGAAATTTTTTAAATTGTGTTGTAGATTAAACCTTTTCAGTGATTTCATAGATAGCTTCATAGACTTGTTTGACATCACTGTGATCAGTGTTGTGTAAATTAATGTTTTCTTTCGTATGTATGTTTGTCTGTTCCTTTACATTATCTTTCCTATGAATATGTTGGATTCATGCTAATGCATATTTTCAGAAATTTAAATCCTTGCATTTAGTCTCTTGCTAAATGTTGGCAGGTATGTTCACGCTCATGTGCGTGCGTGCGTGCGTGCGTGCGTGCGTGCGTGCGTGCGTGCGTGCGTGCGTGCGTGCGTGTTCATGCATAGTGCTCAGTCACTATGAACACATTGATCAAAATATTGCAACAAGCTGTCTTGTTATCTCTCAGGAACCTTCTTTTCTTTGTTGGTGTTGAAACTTACACTTGTATTATTGTCAAATCCCACATGCGGAGGTCATCTACGGGTCAGTTTGACTCTCCCAGGTTTACAGGTTCAATCCCTGCTGTAGCCCATGTGCCCCTGAGCAAGACACTGACCCCTAGCTGATATGAGTCACTGTGTTATTACCTAGACCAGGGGTCTTCAATGTTTTTCAGGCCAAGGACCCCTTAGCAGAGGGAGAGATGAAGCAGTATTGTGTAAAATTGTGTTGCAGATTAAACTATTGCAGATAGCTTCATAGACTTGTTTGACAGCACTATCATCACTGTTGTGTAAATTGTGTTGTGTTTACATTATCATTTCTATTAATATGTTGGATTCACGTTAATGCATATTTTCATTGCATTTAAAACTTCAATACTTAGTAAACTTGACCCTTTGCTCTGTACTTGGTCTGCTCTTTTTTGCAAATGATCCCACTAGAATAGGGACATTAGGGTTCAAGTGGTTAATGTAAAAACAAATATTTGGCGGCACCCCTGTAGTAACTCTGAGGAGCCCCTAGGCCTAGAGGTCCCAGACCCCCTGCTGAAGACCCCTGATCTAGACCAGTTTATTCCCAACCTGGGAATAACTACCACCTCACTTATTTGTTGTTCTGATGATGATCCTCCTAAATGTGTTCTATTGCTATCCATCCAACAACAATATTATGGACATAATTATCATTAATCTATGTTGTTTGATAATTGAACTGTCTTGAGTGTTTCAGCTGCTGTCTTGTCAATTATAGTTTATTATAGACTAAACCGCAGGGAGAATGAGAGTGACAGCAACTAGACGTTTGAGCCATTTATCCATGTAAGTTGTGCTTGTTGGTTTGGATGCAGATTTGTCATGCGATAGCAGTCAATGTTAGCCTGGCTCCACCCCCTGAATCGGTAGCCTCGCATTCAGGGTCTGGTGGCGCTGTCGAAGGCGGGGTTTTCTCGGTTGAAAATCTGTACGCGAATTGGGATCGGGATAATCCAGTATGAAACCAATCGCCAAAGAGTCCAACTTTGGCCACGCCCCCATCTCAGAAAACGGCTGCACTGAGAGGGCTTTCAGACTGAATAATGGAGTGAAACTAAATGAAAATTCAGGTTGAGTGTCAGGCTAAGTCAATGTAACAGGTGACACTAATTGCAGGCAGCCAGGGTAATTACAGTTAACTAAAACTAACAAAATAACAAAAACAGAAGAAAACCAAAACTGATAACTAAGTAAAACTTAGTTTTAGTCATTGTAAAGAATCTTCAAAAAGCTCGAAGAGTCCTTGAGCAAGACATTAAACCCTTAACTGCTCCTGCTGAACAGGTTGGTGCCTTGCATATGGTTTCCTCTGCCGTCGGTCGGTGTGTGAATGTTTGTGTGAATGTGTGTGTGTGAATGTGTGAATGGGGTGGGGGGGGCAGAGCCAACTCAGGTCCAGTTTAGTAAGTCTAGAGGGTTTAAGTGTTAAAAAAACATCCTGACAAGAAAGAGGAGAAATCAGTGAAATCAGCTGGGACAGTGGGAGTGGCCTCGGGCCACAATGACACAAGGTCATAAGGCCAAATTTAGGGGGCACGGCATCCATGGCCCCCTTCATGCCCCCTGCAAAATTCCTGCCCTGCTTCATCTCTGTGTGTGTGTGTGTGTGTGTGTGTGTGTGTGTGTGTGTGTGTGTGTGTGTGTGTGTGTGTGTGTGTGTGTGTGTGTGAGTGAGTGAATGTAATGGACCTCTGTAAAGTGTTTTGAATAATGGCGCTATATAAATGCACCATTTAAAGACATGATCAATACACAATATGCTAATCAATTCATCCATTTGGGGTTCCCCAATGATTGACAGTTAGGAACCAATTGGACCGTTATGGGTCTGAAATTATTACTACAGAGTCCAAATGGAACCAAATGGGCCCTAAGGGGTTCATTTAGTCCGCAGTTCAAAACCGTGAAAGCATCTGTGTCATTTTAGAATTTTGCGCTGGCTTTTCAAAAATAGCAGATATACAAGCTCGCAGCGGGTCACTTTGTGCCGTGCTGCGAGCATGAACATCAGCTTTTTTTTAACATTATTGGAAAATCTTGAAAGTACGAGAACTATTGATTTAGAGGGCATTTGTAGGATGGGTCTTAATGGGTTAACGCTGGCTTCAATTAACACTGAGGATTTTGCAGTGTAGAGTAGGGTCCCAGACTAGAGATTAATTAGATGATATCAAATGCACATCAAACCGGGGGTCCTTGAAATTAGAAAGTTTGAGAAACACTGCTATAACCTGAGAGCATAAAAATAATAATTGTCTTTATTGTCCCCTCAGGGATATTCATCAACAGTCTGTTCCAACAGAAAAACATATCAGCACAGAATATAGCACATAACAACATGACGTGAAGACAATACATGAAGTCCCCAGTATTACACAAAGCGAGTCAGTTTGTTTAATAATGCCGCAATGGCTGAAGGGACAAAACGTCTACTAAAACAAACTTTTTTCCCATTTCACAGTTCTGCATCTTTGTCCAGATGGCGTGAGGTTCGAAGTAACAACGTAAGGAATGAGTGTGTCATTTGCGATTGTGAGTGCTAAACATGCCTCTATATGTCTCCATTGTGCTGTCTGTCTCCCTGTTCATACTCTACATCAGGGGTCTTCAACGTTTTTCAGGCCAAGGACCACTTAGCTGAGAGAGAGACGAAGTAGGGACCCCCCACGACTTATTGTATGAAATTGTGTTGCAGATTCAACTTTTTCATAGATTCCGTAGATAGCTTCATAGACGTGTTTGTTATCAGGAAAATAGCTCAAGGAAAACAAGCTCACAACGCTTTGCAGTGCGAGGCGTTGTGAGCTTGTAGATCTGCTATTGTCGGCTAATGTAAAAAAAATAATTTCCTATCACACAAACATTTGGTGGCCCCCCTGCAGTAACTCTGAGGACCCCTAGGGGTCCTGGACCCCCTGTAGAAGACCCCTGCTCTACATCCATCCATGCATGATGAAACTAAAAGTGCTGGACATACGGTAATGTAAAACTAAAGCATAAACTCACCAACATGATTCCTATAAGACCTGCTGCTCCACCTCCATATAAGACCTGATATTTAGAGCAGAGTAGACCAGCCAAAGAGCCAGTGTCATGAATATAACATACTTAACATTAAAATGACAGTAAAACAGCAAACGCTAGAGTCACACATTTTGATCACCAATGTTGGTGTCATACTGATACTAGTCACAGGAGTCAAATAAAAGCTCAAATATGTTCGGAGTCCAGTTTAGTGTTTGGTTGGTAGTGCATTATTTTGTCTCATTAAATTTAATGACATTTTAAGATTTTTAATCATTTTGCACAAGGTTCATTTTGAGAATTATTACACAACTTTAAGCTAGTTCCTTGCCTTGTGCACTTCAGTTACATTTGAATTTGCATTATTACTTTCTCTGTGTAATCTGTTGAAGCAATTTAAATGTTATCTTATTGCCATCAGTTTCCTCCCATAGAGAAATGTCAAAACATGAGAGAGTTTCATAAGCCTGTGCAGTATACAGTTGTATTGCGAAACTCCCCCATGACCGTTGTCAGAATCTCAAGTCATACCAGTCCAGGACATAGAATAGCATTGCATTGCATTAGCATTTCTATGACATAGGGTGCAATGTTTTGCATGTGTGGCACCCCCTACTGGCAGAAGTTAAAGTCCGTTTGGAGGTGTGCTCTATAGAGCAGAGGTTCTCAAATTAGGGTCCTGGGACCCCCAGGGGTCCTTGGGGGGGTTCCAGGGGGTCCCCAGCTAAATTAGTTACAGCTGCACAATGTAACTTTCCTTTTCTACCCAGGATTTGAACCCGGTTTCCTGCACAAGTGCTGACATGTTTTTACCATTGAGCTAGTAGAGCCTGCCTGCTTACTCAGGGGATACATTTTATCTTTTTAGTCAAAATTCGTGTCAGATCCTGTGTCTAGGTGAGACATGACCTTTGACACGATCTAAATGTCTCAATAGAAGAGCAGGGAGACCAAATACACCCACCCCAATTGTATAAGTATACTGTATATTACGTTAACATACTATACAGATTGGACAAAATGTTATTCTATTCATAAAAAAAGTTACATCGTGCCGCTTTAATATAGCATCAAAATTAGTTTAACAACTTTAACCCTATATACATAGGCTATTTCAAAATAGCAGATCTACAAGCTCACAAAGGTTGGCAGAGACTTAAAGAAAAATATAATCAATAATGATTACATTTATACAATTTCAATCTACCAGGTCAAATAGCACAGAACAACATGGGCACTGTAAAAGGAAACATTAGCACTAGCACTAGCACATTAGCACTAATTAGACAGTTCTGAAACACTGGACAATCCCATTGTCTGAACAAACAGACTTTAGGTTTTAGGTGTATTACTTATATTTAGATTTTTTTTGCAGTGAATAAAACAATGACTCTCAATATCCATAACATCAAACAAACAAAATGAGTGTTACAGTATGTCATTCATGTATTAGTTTATTTGTGACAATGGGGACAATGCAGGGGACAATGCAGAACACATTGTAACACATTACAATAACACAAAACACATGTTGCACATTATAGCTTCTGTCCCCTGTTGACTACCTTCTTACCGGTTTTACGCCCTACCGGCATAAATCCGTCTTCATCTGCTTCTACAGTGGCCTTAGGTCGTGTGACCTCCGCTGCTCCATCAACAGTTACACACCTCTTCTTATTATCTGCACAGCTAAAACACTCGTTGGTCTGCAGACATCGATATATGTTCTCAATGCCCAGCGGTTTGGTGTTGATCGGTACTTTGCTGTTAGCCTGCGCATGCCCATATTCCATCAGCCCTAGACCAGCCAAAAGCTTTCTATTGCCTATTGTGTCCTGCAGCTCGTATTCAGCCAGATTGCGCAGTGCGTCGGAACGGGAACGTTCGTTGTCATTTTTGTTGTCGTCAGTTTCCTTCCCCGGGCCCCCGGGCACGAAGGCGTGGGTAAAGACCACAGCATAATTCGATCCCCAATTGCGGACGACTTGAATTTGTTTCAGGATGGTATTACGATTTAGCTCATTAGTACACGGGTTGGAACAGGGGGAGAGGAGTGTGTAGAACACCATCAATTGATTTGTATTGTGTGGCAGTAATCTGACAGAGTATGTATTGTCTTTTTTAGCAAACAAGACACGGTGTTCAGCGTGTTCGGGGTCCTTGGGCCTGGCTGCGACCACGTAGGTGCCGGAGTAGACGTTGTTGTTTACACCCAGAGCTTTTCCAACCTTTTCCGGTGTGTCCACTTTGAAGACTTTCTCTAGGTCAGGACTTCCATCGGTGAAAGGTACACTGATGGCCAGAGAATACTGACCTTTTATTCCATAGCTAGAGAGAGAGAGAGGGGGGCGGGGGTTAGTAATTGTAGTAATAACTGTAGTAGTAAGTAATAGAAGAAGCAATAGCTGTAGTAGCTATTACTAGTAGTAGTGCTAGAAGTACTGTAGTTGTTGTAGTAACAACAGTAACTTTAGTAGTATTAGTAGTAGTAGTAAAGGCCAATTTATGCTTGCAGCGACAAGTGCCGAATGACACGTCGCACGACAAAAGTGACGACATAGTAGTAGTAGTAGTAGTAGTAGTAGTAGTAGTAGTAGTAGTAGTAGTAGTAGTACTAGATCAGCTATTTTCAAATAGCCTGGGTATAAAATAGGGCTGAAGTGGTTAATGTATGTTTCATAATATAATAATCTATATCTGTAAAGTAACTAGTAACTTAAGTTTTCAAATAATTGTAGTGGAGTAAAAGTACAATCTTTGCCTCTGAGATGTAGTGGAGTAGAAGTAAAAGTATTGGAAATTGGACATACAAGTAAAGTACAAATACCTCAACATTTTAGTTAAGTACAGTACGTAAGTAAATGTACCCTTACTTTACGCCACTGAGTAGTAGTAGTACTACTTACGTATTCCAGATTTCTGGCATGATGGTATCCAGTAGTTCAGGTGACACAGCCTGTGACCCAGGACCCCAGGACACTACCATCACCACACACCACACACTGACAACCCACATCTACACGCACGCACGCACGCACGCACGCGCGCACGCACGCACACACACACACACACACACACACAATGAGACAAATATGATACATTTTATAAATATTGTGAATTAACAATTTTTTGTGACATATCACATGATAAACATATAGATATACAGTATCATGTAAAATATATAAATATAAGTATTTCTAGTTTCCTGACATCTGAACAGTTAGTCAGTAAATATATTAAAGGGATAGTTCACCCCAAAAATTACTTATTTTCTATCAATTACACACCCCATGGAGCCTTCAATTCAAGGAGATTTTTTAGTTTTTGTCACATTCCTAAGCCAATAATTTGATGACCGGTGGAACGATGCTATAATGTCTCCGGTAGGAGACACAAAGGAGACACTTTGTGCCTCGTACCGGAGCCGCTGCCGGTCATCAAATTATTGCCTCAGGAATGCGACAAAAACAAAAAAATCTCCATAAAATTCAGGTCTCCATGGGGTGAGTAATTGATAGAAAAAAAGTCATTTTGGGGGTGAAACTATCCCTTTAAAGTGAGCGACCATTCAACTCACCATTTTAGAAACCTGTCTTCTTCACACAGAGGCAGCTGGAGAGACCGCAGACCGGAGAGAGAGACACCTGGTGACAATGGAGAGAGAGAGAGAGAGAGAGAGAGAGAGAGGCAGTGTGGGAGAATGGAGGGATGAGATGAAGTGAGAGGAGAGAAGAGGGTGATTTTTATAAGAAAGAAAGGCGTGGCCACATTTGTCCTTCAGTGGGACCATGTCCTAATATGGGCATCGTTATCCACATCTTCATCAACATCTTCATCAATATGTTTATTATGGAAGCTTGTGTGGTGTATTCAAGACTGAAGTTATGGAATATGAAATTATTAGGATATTAATATATTATAAATACAAATTGTTAGAATGTTCCATGTGAATGGGACCAACAGTAAAGTCATTAAAACAGGCTCGAGGGCGACCGTAGCTGAGTGGGTCAAGTGACTCAGCTGGCCTCTGCCCTAAGTGCCATGGAGCGGGTGCGGGCTGTGCAATCTAAAAGTGGGATCAGGCTGAATTCTTGGGTCTCTGCTCCCCCGAGGATTTACCTGGCATTCCAAAGCAGCTATCTACAAATCTGTGAGCCTAGCCTGCAAGGAGTCCTTAAATGGGACATCTGTTCACTGTCCGAAACCCTATATTTAAGTTGATGCTGACTGTCTTCTATTAGCAAGAGTGCCTGTGGGTATTGACAGCTGCTCTCTCCAGGAAGGAGGGGCTTGGTTCCAGCAGAGGGGGAACCCAGCAGAGGAGTGCGTTTTATTAAGTAACTTTAATTATAAAGATCATTCATACAACGTCGGATATATTACTGTTTAGACTTATTTCGAAGCTAATAAAATGTTGTATAACAATGTCATAATGTGAACATATGGGAAGTACGGTTTTATAGATAAAGATAAAGAAAGATTTCATGTGGTAAGAGTGAAAGGAGGCAGACGAGAGGAGAAGGCGGGCCAAGCATGTTTAGACAAGGAGCCTATTTGTGATTGTACTGAACTGTTCCGTATATATTGGCTTGCATTAGAAGCAAACAGGGCTCTGTGATTCTGGACCCATGCAGATGCCACGTTCAGTAGGATAAAGCAGAACCTATGAATAAGATGCGCTATATGTTGAATTGACTCGAACGTATAGATTGTTAAAAGAACTCTGACAATAAAATGGAATTGTTTGAGAATGAAAGCTCCGGTTTCTGAACGTTGACTCTTTATTCACCGCCTCCGGAAATGGACTTGTATTTCCGCCAGTTCCCTTATGACCCAGATACCACACTTGTTTTCTATCTGCAGCGAGAATACAGTTTCTTTTTTTAAACAAAATGTTTTGAAAAAGCTTAGTTTTAGTTTAGTTTCTTTTATTTTTTTTGTATGGATTAATCTGTGGCAAGATTCAACAAGGTCAGAAAATTATAGCAAAAATAGCAGATCTACAAGCTCACAAAGCTCACAGCGCGCCATGACACATTGTGAGCTTGTACATCTGCAATTTTTGCTATTTTTAAACACAATACAGTTTCAGTCGGATATCTTTTCTTTATCTAGCCTATATTTTTTTATCACACACACACACACACACACACACACACACACACACACACACACACACACACACACACACACACACACACACACACACACACACACACACACACACAGAGAGAGACACACAGACAAACAGACAGACACACACACACACACACACACACACACACACACACACACACACACACACACACACACACACACACACACACACACACACACACACACACACACACACAGAGAGAGACACACAGACACACAGACAAACAGACAGACACACACACACACACACACACACACACACACACACACACACACACACACACACACACACACACACACACACACACACACACACACACACACACACACACACACACACACACACAGAGCCTGGCATTTTCAGGCTGTACATTTTGTGAGGGCACAAAGGCCAAATGCCATGGCAGAAAGGCAGACACAGGGCCACAATGACACATGGTCATAAGGGAAAAGTTTGGGCACTGCATCCATGTCCCCCGCAAAGTTCCTGCCCTGCTTTGTGTGTGTGTGTGTGTGTGTGTGTGTGTGTGTGTGTGTGTGTGTGTGTGTGTGTGTGTGTGTGTGTGTGTGTGTGTGTGTGTGTGTGTGTGTGTGTGTGTGTGTGTGTGTGTGTGTGTGTGTGTGTGTGTGCGTGTGTATCATGCATAGTACTCAGTCACTGTGACTCTAGATTGAACACATTGATCAAAGTATTGCAACAAGCTGTCTTCTTATCTCTCAGGAACCTTCTTTCCGTTGTTGGTGTTGAAACCAACGTGCCTCACTTGTATTATTGTCAAATCCCACAGTGTGACCTCTACATGCTGAGGTCATCTACGGATCCGTTTGACTCTCCCAGGTTGACAGGTTCAATCCCTGCTGTAGCCCATCTGCCCTTGAGCAATACACTGACCCCTAGTTGACATGAGTCACTTTGTTATTATTTAGACCAGGGGATCTTCAATGTTTTTTTTTTTATTTTGGTTTTGAAACTTACACTTGTATAATGGGAACCCGAAAGCGGGTCTGATGAGAGCTTTATTGTGTGGGAAATTCAGTTTCCAAAGTCTGACCACCACCCTCCACTGGCTCCCTGTAGTCTGACCACCACCCTCCACTGGCTCCCTGTACGTTGTTTGTTTTTTAAATATTTTAACCAAGTGAACCCTAGTTTCCGTATTGAGGAGCAAATATTCAGGGGGAAAAAAACAGCCCTTCTACAAGCTCACAAGGCCTGGTGTTGCAAAACTTTGTCAGCTATTACTCAATCTGCACCAAGGTTTGGTGTATTGTAAAGGCTAAAAGGAGGGCGCCTCGTAGAGAGGTCTGGGGGTCTTTGCTCGACAAAGTATTATAGAGTTTAAGTAAGTAAGTAGTAAGTACATTTTTTGTATAAAGCACCTTTTGAAACAAAGTTACAAAGTGCTGTACAACAATAAAACAATCGAGTAAAAACAAGGCACATAAGAGCAATAGCACAACAAGAAGTAAAGCAAAAACGTTGACCTGCACAAGTGGGTCAGGTAAGAACTTCATAAGACAAAATGCTTACGAAACAAATGTGTTTTATTACGTTCTTAAAACCGTCAACTGACTCGCCAAGGGTAGCGTTCCAAAGTGCAGGAGCAACCACTGCAAACGCCCGGTCACCCTTAGTTTTGTTTGGTCGCGGGTATTTCCAGAAGGCCTTTGTCAGAGGACCTGAGACATCTCACTTTGATATAAAGTGATATAAAGTGGGGCCAGCCCAGGTAGTGCTTGTAGGTTATTAAAAGGATTTTAAAATCAATTCTAGACTTAAGTTTAAGTGGTTAGCACCAGTCCCCTGATCGGTCGGTGAGTTCAGCTTACCAATAGTTGCTTTTTGTCCATAAGACATGGTCCAAGCACAGGGGGGAACGAGCCTTCTCAATTGAAAATTTTAAAATTGTGTTGCAGATTAAACCTTTTCAGTGATTTCACAGATAGCTTCATAGACTTGTTTGACATCACTGTCATCAGTGTTGGGTAAATTAATGTTTTCTTTCGTATGTTTGTCTGTTCCTTTACATTATCTTTCCTATGAATATGTTGGATTCATGTTAATACATATTTTCAGAAATGTAAACCCTTGCATTTAGTCTGTTGCTAAATATTGGCACACACACACAAACACGCACACGCACACACACACGCGTGCGTGCGTCTGTTCTTCTTCTAGATTGAACACATTGACCAAAGTATTGCAACAAGCGGTCTTGTTATCTCGCAGGAACCTTCTTAGCATGTGTTGAAACTTACTGTACACTTACCCCAACACTACATGCTGAGGTCTATACTCTCAATCCCTGCAGCCCATGTACCCTTGAGCATGGCACTGAGCCCCTTGTTGGCATGAGTCAAAGAATAAAAATGAGTTTTACCGTAAGGCGCGTTTTAAAAATACAGGCAGTGCCAGGGCCAGCCTGACATGGGCTATTTTGCAGAATATTTGCCCTCGATTAGGGACGCAAGGGTTCACGTGGTTAAAAGATTTAAAAACAAACAACGAAATCTTGCAATGAATAGTTAATCTGGCTTTGATCTTGGATTTTTTATTTTGAAAGGGTTATACATGCTTGTATTACATCTCGCCTTAAAGTAATACTAGGTAACGTTTTCAACAAAACTAAAGTTAAATTGTATATCTTTTGTCAGTGGCAAAAGTTTCACAACACCCACTCCATGAATTTCACCCCCGGAAGCCTTTTATTTATATATTTTCTATTGAAAGTGGACTGGGGGGACATTCCCGGGGAAATGACGTTCCTGGCCAACGTCATGACGTCGTGGCCGACGTCCCCAGGAACTACCGCAACGGTTTCCTGTTTGGCCAGGAACTACCGCGGTAATAGCAAAAAGGAACCTCACGCTGATGTTAAGAGAATGTAGGATTTGAAGATCGAAAAAGAACAGAAAAAGAAAGCACAGCTCATGGTAACTAATGCTCCACTGGCTAAGAGAAACGATCCGTAGATAGTATAAAACAATTAAAAGATCGCTTTTTGAAACGCTTCCGGCTTCCGGTGAAAACGAATGGAATTCTGGGTAATCGAGGATTACGGAAATTGTATGCAGTGACGGTAGTGACCAGCAGAGGTTGCTAAAAATCGTTATTTGGGATTCTGCATTGTATAACTTTAACTATTGTATTGCTCTTCATGTTAGTCAGGGCCTCCCTTTCATACTGTACATACAGTTGGTACAAAACGCTGCCGCACGTCTTTTTAATGGGAACCCAAAAGCGGGTCTTTGCTACCCGTGCTCACTTTGCTAGGGTCGGATGGCTCAGGGTAGAGGACAGAGTGCAGCAACTTGCAATGGGCCTGGTCTACAAGATACACCACAACGTTAAGATACCCATGTACCTGTCAAAGTACTTCAAAAACGTAAATGAAGTCCACAATCACAACACCAGAGGTAGCTCCACTCATCACGTCCAACCCAGATTTGGCACAAATAAGGGGTTGAAACCCTACTCTCAACCCTACTCTCACACACACACATACTGTACACCCACGCACGCACGCACGCACGCACGCACGCACGCACGCACGCACGCACGCACGCACGCACGCACGCACGCACGCACGCACGCACGCACGCACGCACGCACGCACGCACGCTTTCTGCCATGGTATTTGGCCTTTGTGCCCTCACAAAATGTACAACATGAGAACATTCATGTGTGTGTGTGTGTGTGTGTGTGTGTGTGTGTGTGTGTGTGTGTGTGTGTGTGTGTGTGTGTGTGTGTGTGTGTGTGTGTGTGTGTGTGTGTGTGTGTGTGTGTGTGTGTGTGTTTTATGTGTTCATGCATAGTGCTCAGTCACTGTGACTTCTAGATTTAACACGTTGATCAAAGTATTGCAACAAACGGTCTTGTTATCTCTCAGGAACCTTCTTTGTTGGTGTTGAAACTTGAAACTTACACTTGTATTATTGTCAAATCCCACAGTGTGACCTCTACATGCTGAGGTCATCTACAGATCAGTTTTTACTCTCCCAGGTTGCCAGGTTGCCAATCCCTTCTGTAGCCCATGTGCCCTTGAGCAAGACACTGGAGCCCCCAGCTGACATGAGTCACTCAATGTTTTTCAGGCCAAGGACCCCTTAGCTGAGGGAGAGATGAAGCAGTATTGTATAAAATGGTGTTGCAGATTAAATTATTGCTTCATAGACTTGTTTGACAGCACTATCATCAGTGTTGTGTAAATTAATGTTTTTTGTTTGTTTGTTTGTTTGTTTGTCTGTGTGTTTACATTATCTTTTCTATTCATATGTTGGATGCATATTTTCAGACCTTTAAAACCTCAATACTTAGCAAACTTGACCTTTTGATCTGTACTTTGTCTGCTCTTTTTTGCAAATGCTCCCACTAGATTAGGGACGCGAGGGTTCAAGTGGTTAATATTTCAAAAAAGGGGTGGGGGGTTGCTATCACACAAAGATGTGGGGGCCCCCTGTAGTAACTCTGAGGACCCCCTAGGGGTCCCGGACCCCTTGTTGAAGACCCCTAATCTAGACCAGTTTATTCCCAACCTGGGAATAACTAGATCGCTGGTTACCACCTCACTCATGTGTTGTTGTGATGATGATCCTCCTAAATGTGTTCTATTGCTATCCATCCAACAATATTAATGGACATATCATCAATCTGTGTTGTTTGATAATTGAACTGTCTTGAGTGTGTCAGCTGCTGTCTTGTCGATTATAGTTTATTATAGACTAAACTACGTCCGCAGGGAGAATGAGAGTGACAGCAACTGGACATTTGAGCTATTTATCCATGTTTGTTGTGCTTGTTGGTTTGGATGCAGATTTGTCATGTGATAGCAGTCAATGTAACAGGTGACACTAATTACAGCCAGGGTAATTATAGTTAACTAAAACTAACAAAATAACTAAAACAGAAGAAAACCAAAACTGATATTAGTGAAACTTTATTGTGTGTTAAAATCATTCCTTAGTTTTAGTCATTGTAAAGAATCTTCAAAAAGCTCAGGGTCCAAGTGTCCTTGAGCAAGACATTGACCCCTTAACTGCTCCTGCTGAACCCGTAACTGCTCCTGCTGAACAGGTTGGTGCCTTGCATGGTTTCCTCTGCCGTGTGTGTTTGTTTGTGCGTGTGTGTGTGTGTGTGTGTGTGTGTGTGTGTGTGTGTGTGTGTGTGTGTGTGTGTGTGTGTGTGTGTGTGTGTGTGTGTGTGTGTGTGTGTGTGTGTGTGTGTGTGTGTGTGTGTGTGTGTGTGTGTGTGTGTGTGTGTGTGTGTGTGTGTGTGAGTGAGTGAATGTGTGAATGTAATGGACCTCTGTAAAGTGTTTTGAATAATGGCGCTATATAAATGCACCATTTAAAGACATGATCAATACACAATATGCTAATCAATTCATCCATTTGGGGTTCCCCAATGATTGACAGTTAGGAACCAATTGGACCGTTATGGGTCTGAAACTATTACTACAGAGTCCAAATGGAACCAAATGGGCCCTAAGGGGTCCATTTAGTCCGCAGTTCAAAACCGTGAAAGCATCTGTGTCATTTTAGAAATTTGTGTTGGCTATTCAAAAATAGCAGATATACAAGCTCACAGCGGGTCACTTTGTGCCGTGCTGCGAGCATGTACATCAGCTATTTTTTAACATTATTGAAAAATCTTGAAAGTACGAGAACTATTGATTTAGAGGGCATTTGTAGGATGGGCCTCATGTCTTAATGGGTTAACGCTGGCTTCAATTAACACTGAGGATTTTGCAGTGTAGATTAGGGTCCCAGACTAGAGATTAATTAGATGATATCAAATGCACATCAAACCGGGGGTCCTTGAAATTAGAAAGTTTGAGAAACACTGCTATAACCTGAGAGCATAATAATAATAATTGTCTTTATTGTCCCCTCAGGGATATTCATCAACAGTCTGTTCCAACAGAAAAACATATCAGCACAGAATATAGCACATAACAACATGACGTGAAGACAATACATGAAGTCCCCAGTATTACACAAAGCCAGTCAGATTGTTTAATAATGCCGCAATGGCTGAAGGGACAAAACTTCTACTAAAACAAACTTTTTTTCCCATTTCACAGTTCTGCATCTTTGTCCAGATGGCGTGAGGTTTGAAGTAACAACGTAAGGGATGATCAGTGTGTCATTTGCGATTGTGAGTGTTAAACATGCCTCTCATGTCTCCATTGTGCTGTCTGTCTCCCTGTTCATACTCTACATCAGGGTTCTTCAACGTTTTTCAGGCCAAGGACCACTTAGCTGAGAGAGAGACGAAGTAGGGACCCCCCACGACTTATTGTATGAAATTGTGTTGCAGATTCAACTTTTTCATAGATTCCGTAGATAGCTTCATAGACGTGTTTGTTATCAGGAAAACAGCTCAAGGAAAACAAGCTCACAACGCCTCGCAGTGCGAGGCGTTGTGAGCTTGTAGATCTGCTATTGTCGGCTAATGAAAAAATAAGTTCCTATCACACAAACATTTGGTCGCCCCCCTGCAGTAACTCTGAGGACCCCTAGGGGTCCTGGACCCCCTGTAGAAGACCCCTGCTCTACATCCATCCATGCATGATGAAACTAAAAGTGCTGGACATACGGTAATGTAAAACTAAAGCATAAACTCACCAACATGATTCCTATAAGACCTGCTGCTCCACCTCCATATAAGACCTGATATTTAGAGCAGAGTAGACCAGCCAAGAGCCAGTGTCATGAATATAACATACTTAACATTAAAATGACAGTAAAACAGCAAACGCTAGAGTCACACATTTTGATCACCAATGTTGGTGTCATACTGATACTAGTCACAGGAGTCAAATAAAAGCTCAAATATGTTCGGAGTCCAGTTTAGTGTTTATTTGGTAGTGCATTATTTTGTCTCATTAAATGTAATGACATTT
The DNA here is from genome assembly GCF_963280865.1 of Gymnoscopelus braueri. Taxonomy (NCBI): domain Eukaryota; kingdom Metazoa; phylum Chordata; class Actinopteri; order Myctophiformes; family Myctophidae; genus Gymnoscopelus; species Gymnoscopelus braueri. Next base: position 48,463,439 of record NC_137613.1, read on the forward strand.
TAAGATTTTTAATCATTCACAAGGTTCATTTTGAGAATTATTACACAACTTTAAGCTAGTTCCTTGCCTTGTGCACTTCAGTTACATTTGAATTTGCATTATTACTTTCTCTGTGTAATCTGTTGAAGCAATTTAAATTTGATCTTTTTGCCATCAGTTTCCTCCCATAGAGAAATGTCAAAACATGAGAGTTTCATAAGCCTGTGCAGTATACAGTTGTATTGCAAAACTCCCCCATGACCGTTGTCAGAATCTCAAGTCATAGTAGACCTTGTATTGTGAATTTGTACTTCCATCTACTGTTATGTACTGTCATGTACTATTCTCATGTCTTTCTAAATAAACTACATCAATCAATCAATCAATCATACCAGTCCAGGACAATAGCATTGCATTGCATTGCATTGCATTAGCATTTCTATGACATAGGGTGCAATGTTTTGCATGTGTGGCACCCCCTATTGGCAGAAGTTAAAGTTCGTTTGGAGGTGTGCTCTATAGAGCAGTGGTTCTCAAATTAGGGTCCTGGGACCCCCAGGGGTCCTTGGGGGGGTTCCAGGGGGTCCCCAGCTAAATTAGTTACAGCTGCACAATGTAACTTTCCTTTTCTACCCAGGATTTGAACCCGGTTTCCTGCACAAGTGGCAGTGCTGACATGTTTTTACCATTGAGCTAGTAGAGCCTGCCTGCTTACTCAGGGGATACATTTTATCTTTTTAGTCAAAATTCGTGTCAGATCCTGTGTCTAGGTGAGACATGACCTTTGACACAATCTAAATGTCTCAATAGAAGAGCAGGGAGACCAAATACACCCACCCCAATTGTATAAGTATATTGTATATTACATTAACATACTATACAGATTGGACAAAATGTTATTCTATTCATAAAAAAAAGTCACATCGTGCCGCTTTAATATAGCATCAAAATCAGTTTAACAACGTTAACCCTATATACATAGGCTATTTCAAAATAGCAGATCTACAAGCTCACAAAGGTTGGCAGAGACTTAAAGAAAAATATAATCAATAATGATTACATTTATACAATTTCAATCTACCAGGTCAAATAGCACAGAACAACATGGGCACTGTAAAAGGAAACATTAGCACTAGCACTAGCACATTAGCACTAATTAGACAGTTCTGAATACACTGGACAATCCCATTGTCTGAACAAACGGTTTATTTCTTATATTTAGATTTTTTTGCAGTGAATAAAACAATGACTCTCAATATCCATAACATCAAACAAACAAAATGAGTGTTACAGTATGTCATTCATGTATTAGTTTATTTGTCAGGGGACAATGCAGAAAACATTGTAACAGATTACAATAACACAAAACACATGTTGCACATTATAGCTTCTGTCCCCTGTTGACTACCTTCTAACCGGTTCTACGCCCTACCGGCATAAATCCTTCTTTATCTTTTTCTACAGTGGCCTCAGGTCGTGTGACCTGCGGTGCCGCTCCATCATGAGTTACACACCGCCGCAACACCGTGTTCTGTTTACCCGCACAGTGGAAACACTCTCCTCCGTAGCAGCGATAAATGTAACTGAGGCCTGGCAGGCCGCCGCCTGTGAGAGGCTCAGCCAGGCGTTTCAGCGCGCCATATCGAGAACCTTCGTAGTTTTTGACCTGCGCGGGGGTTTGGTTCACCGCGTCCCTGGGCAGGAAGGCGTACATGAAGACCACGGCATACTGACGCCACTCACTCATGACTGTGATTCTTTGCAGGATGCCTTCACGATGGCCGACGACAGTGCAGGTCGTCCAGCAGGGAGAGTTGAGCGTGTAGAAAACCAGCAGATCTCGGCCCTGCAGTCAGTGAGTGCACAGTTCTGTGTGTTACGGTTTAGCCTGGCATTGCCAGACTGATCGCGTGAGTGATCCCACGTGATCAGCAATGCCAGGCTAGTTACGGTTAGGGTTAGGGTTTAGGGCAGGGGTCTTCAACAGCATGATGATAATGCTGTTGGATTCATGTTGATGTGTATTTTCAGATCCAAAATAAGTATCCCTCAAAAAAGGAATTCTAGGGTTCAACTGGTTAATTCCTATCACACAAACATTTGGTGGCCCCCCTGAAGTATTGATTTTACATTTTCAGGCGCCCACTCATTCACCTACACCCTTAAAATAAGATGACTTTTAAAACAAAAAACATACCACACTGACATCACGCCTATGGAAGCTTATGAAAGCAACTGTGTAGACTGTGTGCTTGCAATGTTCCTCTTAAGTCTCTGGGCACAGCTGCACTGTGACATCAACGATCCAACTATATCAATATGTAAACACTAACGGCAACATATCGTATCGCGTGATTTGTATCGATCCATAGACGGTATCGCCTTGAAAAGAATCGATTGAATCGATAATGAAAACTTGTGCCTTCTATTTAGTCATGTTAAAGCCTCACTATGTAACTGCTTTTCAATGAATAAAGTGTAATTTTGTCCAATCTCTATGGTAGAGTATGTTAATACAACAAATATAACTTTGGGGTGGTTGTATTTTGTCTCCCTGCTCTTCATTTAGATGGTGTCAAAGGTCATGTCTCACCTAGACACAGGATCTGACACAGATTTTGACCTGATGGTCAAGATTCAATTTATCCCCTGAGCAAGCAGGCAGGCTCTATTAGCTCAATGGTAAAAATGTCAGCACTTGCACAGGAAACTGGGTTCAAATCTGCGGTAGAAGAGGAAAGTTACATTATTTACGCTTTTACGCTTTAAAACAAGAGGGGTATAATTACTTCATGCTGAGCTCCATAGCACTACACATCACTCTATGAATGCTTGGAATCTCTGTATGCCTGTCATGGTGTGAGTTTGTCCATATTTGGTCAAATACAATGTCTATGTATTTGCCAGTGAATCATTGTTTACTTATACCCATAAAAGACAAACCCTGCACTATACACGTATGCATTTCACACAGATATAATTTTTGTCTATTACTGTATATCTATCCCTGCTCTTAATGGTTAATGATAGTTGTCTAACTGTGCTGAGCAGGAGAAACATGTAGCAGAGCCTGAACGCCAAGATAAAATATATCCACACTTGCATTCTATAATAAAATATTGGTTCAATCTATTTGTGAGTTATCTGACTGAACAATTTTAAATCAATGTATTGTATTGTATCATATCGCTAGATGAACAAATATCGTCCATGTATCGCATCGTCAACCATATTGTGATGCGTATCGTATCGCTGTTAAAATGTATCTGTACACCCCTATGGATTATGTCAATGGTTCCCAAACTGGGGGTCCCCAAATTTTTTCGGGGGGGTCCCGTAGATGATTAGTTTAATGTCCAAGATAGTAACCAGCAAACTAAACAGTGGTCAAACATTTACTTGGCCATATTCTTAAAAAAAATAAAGAGGAGGCAAGAAATTTGAAAATAGCCGAACTACAAACTAAATGTAATGCCTCAACTCCTACAATTCCAAGTGCTTGTCAGGGTGGGGGGTCCCCAGTTCAAATATGATTATTTTGGGGGGTCGCAGCCGGAAACGTTTGGGAACCCTTGGATTATGTAATAATTGTGACATTGGGCCTACCTGCAGTGATTTCACAGAGTTGACCATTCGGTTCTCCTGTGCGTTGACTCGGCGGGACTCGGCCAACACACGCAACTCAGAGTGCTGGGAGCCCGTTCCAGCTCTCTCCAACACCTTGGCTGCGACCACGTAAGTACCTGAGTAGACACCGCCTTCAATGAGTCTGTCGATGACCTGCTGTGGTGGGTCTGCAGCGAAGACCCTCTGGAACTGATACTGTCTAGTGGCACGGTCCCAAGGTATGCTAACGGCCAGAGAATACTGACCCTGTATGTTTCCATAGCTAGAGAGAGAGAGAGAGAGAGAGAGAGAGAGAGAGAGAGAGAGTGTGTGTGAGTCATAGGCGGCGGGTGAGCTTGACAATTGGGAAGGCTGGGGTTCGGCCGCGCCGAAATCCATGCACACGCGCAAAGCGCGCGTGCGCAAAAAAAATCGGTTTCTGGGTGGATTCTGTTAGTTTCTTTTTGGTTTTTGGTTACTTTATTTCGGTTATAGGGTTAGGGTTAGGTTATTTAATGCCTGATTTTACTGATTTATTATCAAAAAATTAACTAAATAATGCTGCGCACATATATTATATATAATTTGCACAATTCCCAGAATTTCCCAGAATAACATTTGGGAAGGCTTAGCCTACCCTATCCTTCATTACCCGCCGCCTATGGTGTGAGTGTTAAATCCGGAATCTGGAATTACGGGAGAGCATTAGGTACTCCAGGCCAGGGTTCATTTTGAATATGTACAGATATACTATATATTGACAGAACTAGTAGTAATGGTGGTAGTAATCATAATAGCAATGGCAGTAGTAATTGTAGTAGTAGAACAAGCAGCAGAGGTAGTCTTGCAAAAAAAGAAAATTTAGTTGCAGATTTAGCAGTAACGTTGCGGCCAAGGCTGAATGGGTAGAAAGGGGTAAACAGACAGTCCCAGGTTTGAGGCCCGGCAATGTGTTGAGGTGTCCATTAACCCCCCCCCCCCTCAATCAGCTGAGTGAAGCTAAACTGAATTCCCCCACAGGATCAAATAGGTCTAATTAGTTAATGTATTGAGATAGATACCTTTATTTATCCCGCAGGGGAATACTGTATCAGTAGACAAGAGGCAGCACAGCAGTTAGTTATAAAGTTACAGATACAGAGTATCTGTATCTGTATCTGTAACTGTTTGTAACAGTAGCAGTACCACCAGCAGCAGCAGCAGCAGCAGCAGCAGCAGTAATAGTAGTAGTTGTTGTTGTTGTTGTTGTTGTACTAGCATTAGCAGTAGTAACAACAGTAATAGTAGCACGTACCAGTGATAATACTTACATGTTCCAGATTTGTGCCATGACGGTTTCTATTAGTTCAGGTGTCACAGCCTGTGACCTACATCCAGGACTCACACACACTACCATCACCACACACCACACACTGACAACACACACACACACACACACACACACACACACACACACACACACACACACACACACACACACACACACACACACACACACACACACACACACACACACACACAGATTCAGGGAAAGTGTATTGCATCATGTCGCTCCGCAAGTATGATGTATGTTTTTTGTACATTCTTTGTCAAACAACATATCACATCAGTCAGTCTACCAGTTTACTTTGTACTGTACATAGAAGATCACCAGTCTGAAACTGTAACAATCCATAGAGTAAGAATGAGCAACATATTGAACTCTGCCCTAGTCATTGTGAGTATATCTGTGCTGTTTGAGATATTCAAACATCTCAAACAGCACATGGTATACATAATTATTAGGCCCGTAACGATACAGTAACTGCATCGATGCATCGTTTTGAATTTTCAACGATCTACTATATCGATATGCAAACAGCTAAATATCGTATCGTTTGACTTTGAATCGTATCGAATCGTTTTGCAATGCAAATAATCGTATCGAATCGTTCTGCAATGCAAATAATCAATTATATCAATACTAAGTACTTTTAAGAAGAAGAAAAGAGAAAGAGGGGTTTATATCCAGTATCCAGGTATTTATTTTTCACACAGAATTTTTGGGTAAATAAATAGTTACTATATCGATTTTAAATCATTGAATCGAATCGTATCGTTCTAAATTAACCTGTCCTGTATCGTTCATGTATCGTATCGACTAAATCGCTGAATCGAAACGTATCGTATCGTTCTAAATTAACCTGTATCGTTCATGTATCGTATCGACAACCAAGTATCGTGATACGTATCGAATCGTTGTTAAAACGTATCGTTACACCCCTAATAATTATGGATATTTATGCTTATTAATTGATGCATGTTAGCTCGTGGGGTCTTGATACAGTATGTGTTTCCGGTTCAAATCCACTGTTGAGCCAATCAAATTAATCTATGGGAAAATGAACAGGAACAGGAAATATGACACCCTCTGGAAACCCGGGACTACACTTATGCACTGTGTTGATGTGTCTGTCTCTCCTACACTGTCTGTCTCCCTCTCAGTAGACTTGTGTAGCCAGTCAACTATTCCACAATCTCCGAAAGTATAGAGTCTGGAACTACACCTCCCGGAATCCGAGGCAGGAAGTTGTCATCTGTTCGTCATTTCCGTTCATGAAAATATATTTCAAAATATCTTAAATAGCTTTCCATTTCTAATAAGCAGCAAGCTATATATGCTTCGATTATTTTGATTTATATTAGGAAAGATTTGCGCGACTGTAAAAAATAAACAGAGGTGCCGTCACATCCGCTTTCCCCCTTAATCATTTTCAGAGCTTCCGTGCTCCAGACTGTATGACCGGAAGCATTTGAAAATTGTGTGAGGCAACAGTCTGGCCACACAAGACTGCCCTCTCAGCTGTCCTACTGTCTGTCTCTCCTACACTGTCTCCCTCTCAGCTGTCCTACTGTCTGTCTCTCCCAGCTGTTCTACTGTCTGTCTCTCCTACGCTGTCTCCCTCTCAGCTGTCACTGTCTGTCTCTCCTACACTGTCCTTGTCAGCTTTCCTACCAATTAATAAGGGAGTCTTATCCACAAGCATATTAGTAATAGTAGTACTACAAGTAGAAACAGTATTGTTCACATCTTTAGCATTCATTTGGCTGATGCTGTATATTATCCTTGTATTATTTTTAGCTATTACACAACAAAAATATAAAACGTTATAATATATAAATATAGGTATTTGTCTGATGTCAGGGTATGTTTCTCAGCAAAGAAACGACCACCACCAACTCACCATGTTGTAAACCTGTATTCTCCAGACAGACGCCTGGAGAGACCGGAGAGATGAGATCAATCAATCAGAAGTCACGATCAATTACTGATCGGAGAGACCGAAGAGATTAGATGAGCTGAGAGGAGAGAAGAGGATGGCTTTTATAGGAAAGAAAGGCGTGGCCACATCGTCCTTCAGTGGGAAGATGTTCCAATACGAACATCCTCCTCCTCCTCATCTTCGTCTCTTCCATCATCATCAGTTGTCATGGTGTGTCAGAGAGATGTGGAAACAAAGAAGCAACACTTACGGGTATGGAATACCAAATATATATACAGGCAGTGGTGGAAGAAGTACTCAGATTATTTGGCATAGAAACTCAATGTGACATTTTTGAGTATAACTGGGCAAGTCAAATGTGACACAGTTGGCCACCATCACATTTAGAGAGACATTGTCAAACATTATCAAAAAATAGCAGATCTACCATTTTTTTAATAACTGAAGCATGAAATAGGACTTAAAGTGGTTAATGTAATATGTTTTGTATTAATAATCAAAATCTGCTAAATAACTAGTAACTAAAGCTGTCAAATAATTTGTCTCTGTAATGAAGTGTAGTACTGAATACAGTAAGTATAAAGTAAAAGTACAAATTTTACTTAAGGACAGTAGGCTACTTAAGTAAATATACTTATTTACTTTTCACCACGGCTTACGGGGAGGCGAGACAGGCAAAGGTAAAGCAGCTAGGCAGTGTCAAAGGTAAAGCAGATAGGCAGTCTAAACATTGGACCTCCAAATGGCCAGGCTAGATCTATAGGTACAAACAGTGGTTAAAGTAACAGTAAACATATGAACAATCACAGAAAACAGCAAATCTACAAGCTCACATGTGGATCTCGGGATCCATGTGGGATCGGCGTGGCTCCAGTTTGGATCTTGGACTTCATGTGGCCAGCCTGCGACACCAGTCACCTATTATGTCAGTCAACTGCAGCAGTGGTTCTCAGACTGGGGAGTCCGGGGACCCCCCTGGGTCCTTGATGGGGTTCCAGGGGGTCCCGAGCCAAACGATTGATAGTTAGGAACCAATTAGACCCGATTAACACTGATGTTACAGTGCAAAATAGGGGTCCCAGAGATCAAAATGGTATGAAATGGGGGTCAGTGGCCTAATGTATATCAAACTGGGGGTCCTTGAAATGAAAACAAATGGTCGAGAATCACTGCTATAACCGTAAAGATATATTCTCTTATGGGGGTCCCTGGCATACCTTTTGAAAAGGGGGTCCACGGACTGATTTGTGTCAATTAGGGGGCCTTATCATGAAAAAGTTTGAAAAGCACTGACAGTATGACAGAACTATGACATAGAACTCCATTTGGGTAACGTCCAGCATGATCACAGTCCCTTTGACTTTAACTGTGACATTTAAGATAAATGTTTCAAAAAGTATAAGAAATGTTTTCGTGTTATAAAGACGTGGAGGTAACAGGCAACAGTAGTCAAGTCCAGTTTATAGACAAACAATGAAGCAACGCTTACGGGTATGGAATACCAAAACTATATACGGGCAGTGGTGGAAGAAGTACTCAGATTATTTGTTTTTACTTAATTAAAGGTAGCAAAACCATAAGATGAAAATACTCTGCTACAAGTAAAAGGCCTGTTTTCAAAATTTGACTTGAGTGAAACTATGTTTTCTATCAATTACACACCCCATGAAGCATTGAATTCATGGAGATTTTCTCGTTTTTGTCGCATTCCTGAGCCAATAACTTTATGACTGGCGGAGAGATGCTAATGTATCCGGTAGGAGACTCAAAGGAGACTCTTGAGTCTCCTACCGGAGAGACCTCTGGTCATCAAATTATTCGCTTAGGAATGCGACAAAAAAATATAAAGCTCGATGAATTCAATGCTTCATGGGGTGTGTAATGGATAGAAAATAAGTAATTTTTTGGGGTGAACCACTCCTTTAAAGGTATAGGGTAAGTGATATTTTTTGGTAAATATATGTTTTTGTTAAAAAGGTTAAAGTACTATTCTGATAGTAATCATTGCTACAGAGTGTTTGTTCGGTCCCAGGAGTCTCTCCAGCTCTTTAGTAAACAGAATATATTACATTTTCAGGTAGGTGACTCATTTTAAGCCAATCAGGAGAGAGCACTGAAAATGCATTTTCTGTTTAATAAAGAGCTGGAGAGACATGGGAGACTCATTTTACTGAACACACACTCTATAGCAACGAATAGGCTACTACCAGAATATAGAGCTATTTAACACTTATTTTAACCAAAGTAAATCACTTACCCTACCTTTAACGTATATTTTGTTGTTAAGAAACTAGCAACTTAAACTGTCAAATGAATGCAATATTTGCCTTTGAGATGTAATGGAGTAGAAGTATAAATAAGTATAAGCCTAAGTATAATAAAAAAGAAAGAAAGGGGGAAAGACTATTTAGCCCCCTTTTATACTTAGGATATTTCCGACATAGGCCTATTTAGGTGGGGCGGGGGTAAGAAATATATTTTTATTTTATTTTATTTAGAAAAGAATGAGGAAAGTTTAGGAAATTGAGGAACATTTTTGAACATGTGGGATGCCAGGCCAGGGTGAACAACACTCCAGTAGGTGGCGGTATTGCACCAGTCTGCCATTAAACCAGCGTTGCCCTGTCCGCTTATTATAAGCGACTTTAGACTTGCTTTTCCTGTAAAGTTGCTTGTAAATATTGGTAGTTGCGGGTTGCGTTGTTTGGGCTCGTTTCTAAAGTGTAGTTGTTTATTTGGGCTTGTTTCCTAATGTTGTTTAAACCAGTGACTCTAAATATTTTCATTGGCACCTGAAAATATATTTGCGCCAGGGCCAGGGCTTGTTTTCATAGACCTGGATGCTTATTTGTCTCGCACAATCTGGCAACACTGCGATTGAACCCAAGGAAGAGTTAGAAAAATATGAACTATATACTTCCGGGGGCTGACGTTGACACAAGGGGGCAAAACAATACAAGAAATACGAGTTATTTATTGTTTTTAAAAGTACAAAAAGTACATCTTATCGTACATATCTCGCAGGAATGCAGAGAGGGTTTGACTGAACGCTTTAAATGAGGTTTGGCTCATCAGCTGGAGAACGAACACAGGTTGACCCGGTTGGTCAACGTGTTAGCTAAATGCTAATGCTAACAACAACAACCAAGGATATCTTTTCCCCCCTTTTTCTTTTTTGCAAACTATTTGATTTAATTTGATATAACTATGGATTCCTGGGTTCGATTCAATGCTCAAAGTCAATCCAAGGAGAGAGTTTTTAGGTAAGGATATAATAATAATAATAATAATAATAATAATAATAATAATAATAAATATTATTATAATAATTCAAATGGTTTAAATTGTAACATGATGACTTTTAGGTATTATTGTCCAGGTAATTGATCTAAATAGCTATGACAATGTCATTTTATCATTTGATTTATTATGGTTTGATATGGTGATGCCAGCCTTGAATGGAGTAAGTTTCGTCATCAGTGTTGCACACACATTGGTGACCTTTTGAATTCTGCTACTTGGTGGTTTCTTAAAAGGATCCCTGGTTAATGAGCCTTATATGCTATCATTAATACATTGTAATTGCTCTCTATAACTAAACTTAAAATGTAAAAACACCTTAAATATTTAATTTATTTTAGAAATTGTTAATCTTTCACTCAATTGGGACAACTTCTGTTGCAAGATGATGATGTCATTTGTCCTTGTGTGGTCCAGCCCTATGGAATGCATGTGCTGGTCCAGCCCTAGCCCTAGAATGTCTGTGATCTTACATACATTTCATGTATTCCAAATACACAGTCATAGATCACCCTGGACGACGTGCTGTGTAGTGACGATCTGCGCGGCTGTAAAAGTGCTCTAAACTCTGTCTGTACTCACCCAATAATTAATTCCTAAGACTTAGAGTCAGATATTGTCCTCTAGTTTCATATCCATTTGAAAGTTCTGCCAGAAAACGTGTGTTTAGTCAAATATCTCCACTTTTCCACTAGCTGCACACGGACGACATTCTGTACGGGCGAGGGGCACGACTTGAGTGAAGGACCGAATTTACCCAAACATCCTCTTGTCATCACAAACGCAGGGATTGACACTAACACCTGCCCGCCTGCCCGGGGCAGGTAAATAAAATGGTAGGGCAGGTGAAGTTTGCTATCTGGTTGCCCCACGGGCAGGTGCACATGTTGTCTCTCCAGCTTTTTTTATTAAACAGAAAATGGCTTTTCGAGTCAGGATACCAATTTTATCGAATCAGGACAGAGAACTCAGACAGGATACAGATTAAACAAGTGAAATTGGAAGTGATGACACAAAGAAATGAGCATGTAAACTTGGAACTGGAACATTATAAAAATGAAGCTGATAAATGGGTACTCTCTCCTGATTGGCTGAAATGGTGTCACCTAACTGGAAATTTATTTTCTGTCTATCAAAGAGCTGGAGAGACAGAGAGACCCCTGTTACTGAACAAACACTCTATAGCAATGAGTACTATCAGAATATAGAGCTTTAACCCATAACAAAATCCTTTTTGTTTTAACCAAAAAATATCACTTACCCTACCTTCAACCCATAGTCATATTCATAGCTATTTAGATTTGGCATACATATTGAGGTATGACATTTTTTATCGTGCAGTCCCATAATTCGCAAGTAGAAAGTACAAAAATAAGTGTTTAATTGAATGGTAATTCAAATTTAACCTATCATTTTATAAAGGACGATTTACTTTTCGGGCAAGTGGGCAAGACCTGTGGGCAAGTAGAAAATGACCTGTACTTGCCCGACGGGCAAGCGCTTCTGAGACCTTAGTGTCAACCCCTGCAAACGTCATAACAAATTGACACAGGGAAGCACAAACGAATGTGGCACACAATTGACAGGTGCTTGTGATTGGTGCGGGGTTATGAGTCACTCCATCTGCCAATTGTGTGTCCCAAACATTTGTGCGTCCTAAAGGAAGTTTACATATATTCAGTCCTGCACTCATTCCAGGCCCCTCGCCCGTACAGAAAGTCGTCCGTGTGCAGCTCGTGGAAAAGTGGAGATATTTGACTAAACACACGTTTTCTGGCAGAACTTTCAAATGGATATGAAACTAGAGGACAATATCTGACTCCAAGTCTTAGGAATTAATTATTGGGTGAGTACAGACGGAGTTTAGAGCACTTTTACGGCCGCGCAGATCGTCACTACACAGCGCGTCGTCCAGGGTGATCTATGACTGTGTATTTGGAATACATGAAATGTATGTAAGATCACAGACATTCTAGGGCTAGTCCAGCCCTATGGAAAGCATGTGCTGGTCCAGCCCTATGGAATGCATGTGCTAATAAAAATTATTTAAAACATTGTTCTGATGCTCATATTAACCTTAGAAAGTATTAAGTGGCTTTTTAGTTGGCACATGCATTCCATACATTCCATAGGGCTGGACCACAAATGGCCATATGACATCATCAACTTGCGACGGGTGCCTATTGAGTGACAGACAAACTATTTCTAAAATAAATAAGATATTTTTAAGGTGTTTTTAATGTAACATTTTAGTTATAGAGGGCAATTATAATGTATAAGGCATATAAGGCTTATTAGCCAGTGATCCTTTTATTAAAGGCCAGTCTGAGTCCACACCAATGCAACATTGCAACTCCTTCCAACAAAACTGTTTTAAGGCCAGTCCACACCAATGCAATTGCAACTGCCATTTGGGGATAATGGTTGCAAGTTGGTTGCAAGGAGTTGCATTGGTGTGAACTGGCCTTAACAGCACGACCTCGCTCAGGGGGTGACAGAATTTGATGGGTCACCGCCGCTGGAACAGTCAAAAACACTCCAAGCTCTCGGTTGAATTTGCACAAACCCGCTTTTCCTGTATGAAGTAGCCTACTGCAGACTTACAAAGAAAGACATCCAAGCAATGCACTCCGTCTTTGGTGAAAAAGAGCAATGATTTATTTTAAGAAATGCAGCAATATGAGGACGTATGTATTGTATGTTTCAATTAAATTTTTTCCCCAATTTTTCCCCATTCTTTACCTTTTCAAAATATAGTATTATAGAGACAGGACCTGAAATTGATTCTTCTAATAATAACTAACCAAAGCATGTCTCTAAAAAACTCTTGTCTCTAAACCCCTGTAACCTACAGCAGGGGTCTTCAACAGGGGGTCCGGTCTCAGAGTGAGGGGGGGCCGCCAAATCTTTGTGTGATTGGAACTTCTTTTTTTCTTTTTTTTTTACACCAACCACTTAAACCCTTGCATCCCTAATCTGAGGAGAACATTTGGTTTGGTGTAGAGGGAAAAACAATCAGACGAGTGAAAGGTCAAGTTGACGGTTTAACTCTTTCACTGCCAGACTTATTTCTGGCTGCGTGCACCCACTGCCAGCGATTTTTCGATTTTCTTACCTTTTTGAAGTAGTCACAGAATATGTGTGTGTCCAGTATGATCGATCCCCTGATGGTTGCTAATCACAGAGGGTTTCACTGTGTGGTATCACAAATATCAACAAGGTCATCGCGACATTGTTGACATTTGTTGTCTGCCTTTGAAAATAACATGTCTCGACCAAAAATACATAGTAAAAAGAAAAGGTACACAGGAGCCGAGATACAGTATTTTTAAGTATTGAGATAATCAGGAAGTGAACGGAGCAGCAAATCTTCGGATCACTATATCTTGGGTTTTGTGTAAGAAAAAATCTCGATGATTTCAAGGCTTCATTGGGTGTAATTGATAGAAAATAAGTCATTTTTTGGGTGAACCAATCCTTTAAATGGTTAAATGTCTGGAAATACACATTAAGATGAATCCAACATACACTGATGATAGTGCTGTCAAAACTGAAGTCTTGCTCACAATACTGTCACAATATTGATATTGTGGTATTAGGTAAATATTGTGTTATGTGATGTGTCCATATCGTCCTGCACTAATTGTTATTTTTGTTGTTGTTGTGTTGTAACAGACTGTTATTGTTGGTCTTAATCACAGTGAAGGGCTTTATTTGTCATTCATTATTACACGGTTTGGTTGAATGCTTCATTCTGATTGGTCAATCGCTGAATTCAGCGGCGTGTTATTTCTGGATAATGACCGATGAGCTCTATAACAGACCACTGTCTAGTCAAAGAGTCAGAGCTACTTGAATGTTATGCTGTATCCAACATGACAGCCATGTAAACAAACACACAATGTCATTTACAACTAAACGTTGCTCTTAAGAATGTTTTTGAAAACATTTTAAGCGAGAAAGGGACGATGGGACTAACAAAAATGTGTTCTATTTGATCGACACTTCCTTGTTTTCCGAGGTGACCGTGTTGCGCTGGGCGGACGGCCAGCCCAACACTTATGGAAAACTTTCATTACCTTAAGCAAGGAAATGCTTTGTTTTGTTGTTACTTTTGGGTCAATTTATTCATTTATTTAGTTAGTTGTGTAAGAAGCGGGATTGATTAATCATCCTGTCGGGGGTTATTTTTCAACAGCGACCAGCGCGCTGACAATTATCCCTCGCATAACGACCGGCTGACTGTTCATTATCCCGCTTATTACTCAGCAGCTACTTGATAAAGAAATGAATGAATTGACACATGATATGAAAACAAAAAAAAAACATTTTATTTAAAAGGATTTCAATGCTTACAGTAAAGAAAATAGTCCATTGAATTATGCCACGTCCATACAACAAAACTCTGGTAGGAAGTGTTGATCAATTATGAAGCATTATTCTGTCTCTACATTGTTTATTCTCCAATCAAATGTTTTCAAAATCGTAATAAATAAATCATTGCGTGTTTGTGTGAATGGCAGCCATGCTGAAAAAACAAGCACTGTGGAATGATTGATTGAACAAAATATATATTTGTCATTGTGTTGTAACAATGACTTTAACCCATTTAGACCTGAGGCCGATTTTAAAAACGCCTTCTAAATCCTTACTGAAGTGTTCAGAAAATCTTATATTTTTTATTCAAAACATGTAAAATGAATTCCTGTTCCTCTGAAATGACACAGATGCTTTTCCCGGTTTTAAAGGTAAAACAACGTACAGGCTTTCCCGGTCTTAATGGGTTAATATTTGTATTTGTTGTGTCGTAACAGTATTCATATGTATTTGTTGTGTGTTGTAACAGGGCTACACAGTATGCGTGTGCTCTGCTGGGCTCCACTCTCCAGAAGGCCGGTGGGAGCGTGGCTCTATTGAACACCATCAGTCAGCTGGAGGCTCACATGAGTCTCACTAGAAAGAGTGAGTCAACAAAACAAAAACAAAAATATATATATATAAAATATATGTATATATATATATATATATATATATAAAAAAATATGTCCTGATGAAGGTCTGAACAGGCCGAAACGTTGACGAGCAATAAATTACCAAGTGGAGCTTTTTGCAACTTTACCAGTGTGCAGACTCTATTCTTTTTCATGATACTTTGTTTGTCTAGCACCTGGGCCACGGATGTGCGTGCACTACCTTTTTCATGAGTCGACACAAAACCCTCATCTCCTTTTGGTTCTGAATAGAGATGTACCGATACCTTTTTCTCCTTCCCGATTCCGATAGCCACAACTTGCATATCGGTCAATACCGAGTACCCATCCGATACCGTTGTGTAATACAAACAAATCCAAAGGAACCCTTACAGGTCTGTAACTCTGAGAGTTATGAGGGTCCTTGAAATTAAAACGTTTTGAGAGCTTATTACTATAAATTAAATCTCATCATGTGATAAATTACATGGTATCGGAATGGCATAGACTGGCATACTCACCGATACCAGCATTTTGGGCAGTATCGGCAGCTTTTCCGATACTGTCTGGTATCGGAACAACTGTAGTTCTGAAGCTGAAATGTTGGGTCAAATCCAAAATAACCCAGGGAAGAAATGATTGCGAACGCAGCGGAAGGAGGCGCGCCTCCGCGCAAGTGGAGCTTACTATGAAACCGTGCTCGGGGTGTGTGTGTCTCTGTCTGTCTGTGTGTATGTCTCTCTGTGTGCATGCACTGCCTGTGTGCAGCCGCCAGAGTGTGCCAGAGTGCAGGAATTTAAACAATGCTCTGATTAAAATGCACAACAGCCTGCAAAACAAACACACACACACACACACACACACACACACACACACACACACACACACACACACAATGTCAATGTTCTAACAACACGGATTACAAGTCCGTAAATACACAATATTTTCGAGCTGCGTTCGCTTCCAGCGTTCGCGCGTCTTACTTGTAAATACTATTCTTTTTATCTTCAGTTGCTAATGAATTCGTACATTCTTTTTTTTCTGTGTTTACTCTTATTCTATATTGTGTATATTTATATTTTGGCTGCAACATATAGACATATATTGTGGTAAAGCATTGAAGAAGAAATTCTAAGTTGTATTTTATGGTAACTTTTTATTCAAACTTTTTGTGGCCAAGGCACATCAACGCGCACAATCTCAAGGCACTCTCTGTATGCATAGTGAAAATATCAGATTGCGACACATGAGATTGTAGAACTGCTTTTCCACTATATTTGAAAATCTGTGAACAAATCTTAAATTTATAGAAGTATGAAAGATATAACGACATGCCCAAAATGGGGATGATGGAAGTTAAAACATATTTTTACCATATACAATTTGGCTTGTATTGGCAAATTATCGATTATCAAAAAAAAGAGAGAAAATAAATTGATTAGTGTGATTGATTGTTGAACCCCTAATTCAGTGGTTCTCAACCTCTGGGTCTGGACCCCCAGGGGGGTCCCCACATGATTTTTGGGGGCTCCCCAGTAAAGTAACAATTTAAGGACTTTTTAGACCTTTTTAATATCTAAAAAAAAGAAAGGAAATTAAAATGGACCCTTACTGCATCAAAAGTAATCAAACATACTATAAAAACTTGTCCAAATTGTCAAATGATATAAGAAAGATGCAAAAATTGTGAAAATAGCCGAGCTTGTAGATCGGCTATTTTCACATTATTTATCTGTGGAACCGAGTCAAACTAAATGTAATGCCTCAACTCAAATATGATTATTTTGGGGGGGGTCGCGGCCTGAAAAGGTTGGGAACCACTAATTTGATCTTGACTTTGGTTTGTGTGTCCACTCCAGTGATGCGTTTGGGGAACTCGGTAGAAGCATTAGAGGCGGCCAAGCGAGCCATCCACCTGTCGGACAGCGTTCTGAGGCTGTGCCTCACCGTGTCCCACCTCAACAGAGCCATGTACTTCGCCTGTGACAACGTTCTGTGGGCCGGAAAGACCGGCCTCCTCCCGAACCTGGACCAGCACAAATGGAGCCAGAGATCTTTCAGGTGAGTGTTTTTTTAATTATTTATTTTTTAATTAATCCATTTTAGACCGGGAAAGTATTTGTGTCATTTTATATTTCTTTGGCTATTCAAAAATTACAGATATACATGTAGATCTGCTATTTTTGAAAAATCTGTTTAGCAGTGACGTTTCGAGCCCATGCTCTTGAATGGGTCGAAACGTCACTCTGTAACTGCAAAATAAAATGTACCGACAAAGGGAACTAACAGTGAACGGCTCGATTTTTCTCTTTGATCTCAGTTCACTTCGGGGCCAGCAAGTAGTCGAATGTGCACTACTTTTCTTTAATCTTGTACTCTCACTCTCCCCTTTGTCTCTCTCTCTCTGGCTGTCTCTCTCTGTCTCAGGTATTATCTCTTTGCCCTCATCCTCAACCTCACCCGTGACCTGTATGAAATCCACCTCCTCATGGAGCATGAGGCCCGCTCCCACGGACCCAAATGCAGCAGGGCCGCCTCGCCCTCGTCTCTGGCGCCGTCTCCCGTGTCCAGCGAGCAGCATCTCTCTTTCCCGCTAGATGGCGGCGCGAGCCTCCTTCCTGCCTCTGCGATGCTCCCCGTCATGGTCGCACCGCTGCGCAGGTAGGGCGGTCACCATCTTGGCATTTTTGGTTTGTGATTTAATTGTCGTACAAATAAATGTGAATAACGGTTTAGTTGTGTTTTTAGCACATTTGAACATTGGAACCAGTGGTAGAAAAAGTACTCAAATGTTTTACTTAAGTGAAAGTATCAATACTGCAATGTAGAAGTACTCTGTTACAAGTAAAAGTCCGGAAGTCAAAATTTACTTGAGTAAGAGTACAAAAGTATTCAGTTTTCCAATGTGTAAAATGTATAGAGTACAGAAGTCCTGACGTCACTCGTTCATCCCCTGGTTCGTAAAGTAATTTTGCTATGGAGAATAACATTGGGTCATCTTAGAATCGTCTCATATAAGAATTGTGGTCCAAAAATAAACAAACTGTCTCGGCGATATTGTCAGGTAAAAGTACAAAATTTGCTTCTGAGATGTAGTGGAGTAGAAGGAAAAGTACAGAAAGTTTGAAATACAAACAAAACTTGCACACAATCAAAATGAATGATGTCTATGGCCAAAACAGGCATATTATTTTAATCATTGTATTCTTTAAATTGGTTTCAAAAAGAGCAAAAATAGCCAATCGATGAGCTCACAATGCAATAAATCGCGACCCGTTGTGAACTTGTAGATCGGCTATTTTTGCTACTTTCCAACAGATTCATTTATACAGATGAACGGAAATGATTTTGACAATTATTGCAAAATAGTTGTGATTATCTCAAATAATTGCGATTGGTGATTATGTCATAATTGGGACAGGCTTGGAACTATTGCTGGATGCAATAACATTTGATCTAGTACTTCTTAATCTACGTGATACTGATTTTAACATGCTGCTATTTCCAGGCTTTTATTCTCTCTTTTATATTCCAGTTACTATTATGTTTAACTTTTTTAAACTGCAACCATGAAAAAGTCAATTTCCTTCCCATCACCTTTACCTGTATTTGTGTTGTGACAATAACATTTCAAGAATCCGCTATATTATCACATCACAGGTTTGTGGGTGAAATTAGTTTTTGCGTGAGCTCCATCATTTTTGGTTGTTTTCAGAAAGGGAAGAAAGAAAAAGGGACAGGCAGAGGAAAAATCCAACATTAAATATGCAAGTTTTAGAGAACAAATAAATCAAGATATCTACATACACAGCATAAAACCAGCAGGTACCGTATGTACATGAGGTTAACCATTTAAACCCCAGCATCCTTATTGTGGGGAAGACTTCCACAGAAAAAAGCAGATCGACAAGCTTACAACTTATTTTACAACTATTTTCAGTTAAAGCTTTCCCCACAATAACAGAAAACAGAAATGTCACTAGTATAGAGCCCTGAGGTACTCCGGTCAACCATATAGGGCAGAGGTCTTCAACAGGGGGTCCGCGGAGGTACTGCAGGGGGTCCGCGAAATTGTTGTTTCATTAAACAAAACATATATTTCTTTTTTTAATGTCAATTTGTCTTTAAACATAATATGACATATTTCGATAGCCTAGTATTGAATGCACAATAACATGGTATGTTTATACATGTTTTGTAGAGAAAGGTCCTTTTGCACACTTACTGGGATAGCCCTGAAACACGACTGTCATACCATGACAGTCATGGCGCTACTTGTTCCTGTTTTTTGAAAATTTTACATTTACAACCAGCACATCTACATAAACGTTCAGATTTCAAATATAAAGTGCTTCCCCCCTGGCCACGGATGTTACAAGTTAAAGTGCACAGGTCTAAGTAGCCTACCTGTAATCCGATCGCCGGCCATTTTCTCCAATTCTTCTCCATATTCTTTCAAATATGCACCCCTATCGGTTGGGAGGTGTATTGCACCCTGATACATTACTTCTTAAAAAAATTAAAAAAGGAAATGGCCGGTGATCGGATTAATTTTATTTTATTGAACAATACGGAAGATACGGGTACTTAGACCTGTGAGCTTTAACATCCGTGGCCGTGGGGTCAGCACTTTATATTTGAAATCTGAATGTTTATGTAGATGTACTGGTTGTAAATGTAACATTTAAAAAAAACAGGAACAAGTAGCGCCATGACGCTTGTGACAGACGAGCGTCATGTGAACCATGGCTACTACTGGGACAACCTGTGCGTATAGGAGCAGGCAACCATTTTTTTCATGTTTATACATATAAAACCCAATTTTATACATAAATATATGATATATGTGGTAGCCCCCCCTACCCTACGAGGTAGGGGGTCCCTGCTCCATCACCCCATCAGTTTGGGCGTCCCTGGCCTGAAAAGGTTGAAGACCCCTGGGGTTTAAGTGGTTAAACCTTGTGGCAACACATCGGTAGGTCCACATAGCAGCAGGTACTTACATGAAATTAGACATAAGGTGCAAAAACAAAAAGATTGATTTGATTGTTGACTGACTGATTGATTGATTGGCCTATACGCAGGCGCCTGCAGCTGCTGACGGCGGTCCTGCGTGCCAACCCGCCGCTCCTGCTGGACCTGCTGAAGAACAGCTGCGACGTCTTCATCCCGCTGCACCGGCTGGGCCTGTACCCCACGGGGCCCGGGTTCGTCGGGGCCTGCGGCCTGGCCTCCTCCATCCTCTCCATCCTCACCATCCTCCACCCCTGGCTCAAGCTCAAGCCGTGAATGATGTCGTGACTCAGGGGGAAATAAGGGAACCTTATGCAATGTGTGTGTGTGTGCGCGTGCCGTGAGGAAATAAGGAACCTTATGCAGTGCGAGGTGTCGCGACGTGGAGTGGGATGCGACATCCCATGGATGAATGTTGTTTATAGCACCTAATTTTTCATTAGGCTTTACTCCTATAAAGCCTAATTTATACTACAATAGTGCGTTGGTTTCGCTTGCCGAAAAGAACAGGTCTCCGAGCTAACAACGCGTTGTGGCACGTTGTTAGCTTGAAGTTCTGTTCTTTTCAGCAAGCGTCGTCGACATACTACAGAGTATAAATTAGGCTTTATAGGAGTGGTGACATTCGAAAGGGTACCATTTTGCGGGCTGTTACAAGCTCAAGCCATGAAGATGTGAATCAAGAAATAAGGAACCGTATGCATTTTGTACCCAGTGGCAGAGGTTCATGTGTTTTATGTTTTGGTCATTTCAACAGAGGGTTTCCGGCTTGCAGTTGATTGTATTTGTGTTATTTCCGTGAACCATGTCCCAGCAGTTAAATCTCTTAAAGGAAGATGCTAGCTTGCCCTCTCTGGTACCTTTTCAACTAGTAAATTAGCAGTCAAAAAAGTGTCTTTTTCTGTACTCTCGTACTGTCCCGACTCCAAAAGCATTATGAAATGCCACACCGCAGGGAAAGACAATACTACAGATCACATGCATAATATCACTAAACACTGGTCCAAACTAACCAGCAGCTGATGTTCCCCTTACAAGTGGATACTGGTTAAGATCACTTTATCCCGGACATAACTGAAATGACCGGGTTTAAAACCTGCAATCCTTAACATCCATGGTCTATAAAGGATTTGAAAGGGCGATGAAAGATGGATTTTCTTTATCTTTTGGACGATGTCGCCCGGCGATCGCCCGAGAGTCGCCCGCTGTTAAAACGTAGGCACTACTGGGTGCCTTTCTTTCCACTGTCCCAGCCCATTCAATGAATTCAAATTTCAGCAAGACATCAGTAGGCAGAGATCTCTTGATTGTATGGCTACACTAGACTACTAAGTAGTTTCAGAAAGCAAGTTGTTTTATCAAATGAGTTCATGAAATTTCATCATTCACTAATGGTGAAAATGGCAGATCTACAAGTTCACAGCGTGTTGCACTGCAATGCATTGTGAGCTTGAAGACTGTTTTGGAGATTATGAAAATGTTAATCTTTATTGAAAAAAAAAAAAAATCTCACCTTAAATGTCCAAAGCAGGGACCCCAGTTTGGAAGTGGTTGAACATGACAACAGGATTTATTGCTTTGACTCTTTTATATGTCATGCCTTGTACAAGATGAATTCATCATTTCAAACATGTTAATGGGTTTTAATTTGTTTGTTAATAATTAAGATGAGAACTGTCCATAACTGTGTGTCTGGCTGAAGGCATTTATAGGATGTTATGGTCTAACTGTTAACAGATGTGACATTTATAACCTACGTGGAAAAGGATTTGAAATAAAAGGTGTATTTGCCCTTGATGTGTGCACAATCATTAGACGCTCTCAGTTCACTGTTACGTATATACTTATATTGAGTTCACTGTATGTGTATGATCCTTATTTTCACTTTTAAGCAATGTTTTCTTTTTTTGGACATGTTTTTTGGAGAGATTGGTTAAATGCAGGCACTGTTTGGTGGGAAAAGTACTGATTTATTTTGATTTAATGTATTTATTTTTACTTAAGTAGCAATATCACAGTGTAGAAATCCTCTTTTACAAGTAAAAGTCCTGCATTCATAAATTTACTTTAAAACTAGAAAAGGACTGGCATCAAAATATACTTATAGTAGCAAATGTAAAGGTAGTTAATTGACAGAGCGATCCATTTCATAATCCCATTATTGGATTGTAATTAGTAATGAATTAATGCAGTAGATATCAAACTTTTTCCTGTCAAGGACCCCCAAATTGATACATATTATATATATTTGGCCACGGACCCCCATCTGAAAATGTTTTGGGCCAGGGACCCCTGGAAGAGAAATTGAGTTAATTTCAAAATTATTCAATTGTTTTTCAAACACATCAAGATCTTTCAAAAATGTAAAAAAAAAGGAAGCATATGTACAGTATAAGTTCGCAGCGTGCTGTGAGCCTGTATATCTGCTATTTTTAAATAGCCACGGTAACACATTTTGCTTTAAATCGCTTATTTAGTCTGTGCCATGTTTTTCCATTTAACCCTCGACAGTACTGACACGCAGGTGTCAGTACTGCTCCCGATTCGGCTGCAATGGGGTTGAATGGAAAACATGGCACAGGCTGACTACATTTTTATTAATTTTTTAATCCGTTGCTTAAATTTTACTAACCGAAGGCTAACATACAAAAGAACGCTTCAAGAGCATAAGAGACATCTGCCGAGAATCATTGAATGATGGTGTAGTAGTGGTCTAATCAATTGACTTTTAGCACAGAGATTCCATGTTCATGTTCAATGCTGGAGTACTTCAAACATTTACTTAACTGAAGGCTAACATATAAAAGAACGCCTCAACAGTACTAAGAGACATCTGTTGCAAGTGACTGAGTGATGGTGTTATGGTCTAATCATCTGACTCTCAGCACAGAGGTTCCGTGATCAAATCCTATTGCAGTTCAATGCTAGAATTGTTCATCTTTACTAAGTGAAGGCTAATATACAAAAGAACACCTCAACAGTAAAAGACTAGACATTTTCCAAATGACTGAGTGATGGTGTAGTGGTTTCATGTTCAAATCCCAGTCCTCTTAGTTCATTGCTGTAGTTCTTTGAAAATCTGAAGAATAAAATACAAGAAAAAATAGAAGAAACCTGCTGAGGGCCTAAAGGCCTTGGCACAATGGTGTGGTGTGCTTAATCGGTTGCCTCTGCTACAGACAGTTCGCAGGTTCAAGTCCCATGCCATCAAGGTGGGGGAGGGCCTGGAGGGGTTATGTCTGAAAGAAGTCTGTCCACCCGAAGTTTTACAGAAATAAATTCTAAATGATCAAAATTAAAAGTAGTCAAATAGGCTTGTAGTTAAAACTACTTCTTGTACTTTGACATGTAAATATTCTAAACTCTGCCGACTTTGGGAACCACTGGCATACACCACAGAATGCAATGTCTCACTAAATCCATGTAGCTAAGCGTACTACTAAACCAGTAACCAGTATATAGTGTGCTTGGGAAGCTCAGTTGGTAAAGCATTCACCTTTGAATCATTCTGTGCTCTGTTAATACACTGTGGCACACTGGCAGCTCAGTCAGTGTATGATTATACAATGTCAAAAGATAAGATTAATAATCAACTAAGTGTGTTCTTTATAACTTGTGTTGGTGTTGTTATATTTTTCAGAGCTGAATTTAGTCACCTCACTGTAATTACCTTATTTTTTTGGCATCACATAGAGCAGTGGTTCTCAACCTTTTCAGGCCACGCCCCCCCCAAAACAATCATATTTGAACTGGGACCCCCCACGCTGACAAGCACTTGGCATTGACCAGTTTTTACAGTAGGCTATAGTTTGTTGATTACTTTTGTAATGATATTTTTTCATTTCACTTCCTTTCTTTCTTTTTTCTTTATATTAAAGGTCTTAAAAGTCCTTAATTTGTCACTTTACTTTCATCTGGGGACCCCCCCCCAAAAATCCTGTGGGGACCCCCCTGGGGGTCCAGACCCACAGGTTGAGAACCACTGACATAAAGAAGACAATATCGCTGGTGTTCATGAGTTACTTTATAGGCTTACAGGTTGGGAAAAACATTGTAATCAAAAATCCATTCTTCAACGTTGCACAACCTTCTAACTATACGTCCATACGACGTCGATACAACGTCCATACGACGTCAAAGTCAGACAGCGATTGAACGTTGATTCAACGTCTGCAAAAAGATGCTCGACGTTGTATGGACGGACGTCGTGACGACGTCGTATCAAGGTCCGACTCGAACGTCGTTTTGTCGGACGTTGTATGGACGTGTTTTTGCGAAAGTTGGTGGGACTGAGGTCTGACCTGGACGGCGTATGCACGGCGTTAGCTGTAGTATACAACCCTCGTAGACGTATTTATGATTCTGACGTCTTCAATCTACGAGAATCTTGTAGATTGAAAACGTCAGAATCATAAATACGTCTACGAGAGTTATTCTACAGCTAGGACGGCGTATGAACGGCGATTCAGCGTTGATTATGTCTGTTTTTTTTGGTGGTTACAGAGGTCTGACTCGGACGTCGTATGGGCACAGAGAGAGAGAGAGAGAGAGAGAGAGAGAGAGAGAGGGTCTGTTGTCTTTGTGCAATGTTGAATTACAGATTTTTGATTGAAAAGTAAAGTTTTTAGATGGCTTTTCCCAACCTGTAGCCTATAAGTAACTTGTGAACATCAGTGATATTGTCTCCTCTCAAGTAACTTGAGTAAATGTACTTAGTTACTTTCCACCTCTGCATACAACGTCCATATGGCGTCAGACCTCATCGCAAATAGAAGCTTATGTTATGGGATTACTGAAAATGAATTAAAGGTTTCATGACTTTCAGTTTTACCACACGTTAAAAGTCTTTAAAAAGGAAAGGATAGGGGAGGGGGGGGGCGAGGAGGAGAGTGGGCGGGATTAATCGGCTGTGACCTCACTGCCGAAGGGCCAAGCTCAGATTACTTTTCAGCCTAATTATTCAGAAAACCCCAGACCACAGAAAATCCACTGAATGTTCAAAGTTCAGATTTTTTTTGGTGTAATTGAGGTCATAAAACCCCCAAAAAAAAAAAAAAAAAAAAAAAAAAGTGAAAATGAATGTCATAGAACCTTTTAGAAATGGTAGAAAACATTCCTTCCCTTCCCCTCCCCAAATATAAATAAATAAATATTAAGCAAAAATATATGATTTCTATTACAATACTTACCATAAAGAACAAAATGTAAAAGCAGGCTAAAATAATTATGTCAACAAGGCAGGGACATAGCTGGTATTATTATTATTATTATTATTATTATTATTAAACAAAAACAATTCGCAGTTCTGTCTCTGCACTCTGTATCGTCTAGAACAGTGGTTTTCAACCTGTGGGTCAGGACCCTCAGGGGGGTCCCCACATGATTTTGGGGGGGTCCCCAGATGACAGTAAAGATGACATTGACTTTAAGACCTTTTTAATACCTAAACAAATGAAAAAAGACCATTACTGCATCAAAAGTGATCAACAACCTATAAATAGTCAAATCAAATAGTAAAATAATATAAGAAAGAGGTAAACATTGTAAAAATAGCTGATCTGATGGGTCACCGCCGCCCGGGGCTCGAACAGTCAAAAACACCCCAAGCTCTCGGTTGAATTTGCACAAACCCGCTTTTCCTGTATGACCAAAAACATTTTCAAAAAAGTAGCCTACTGCAGACTTACGAAGAAAGACATCCAGGCAAGGCACTCCGTCTTTGATGAAAAAGAGCAATGATTTATTTTAAAGTTGTACAATGCAGAATCCCAAATAACGATTTTTAGCAACCTCTGCTGGTCACTACCGTCACTGCATACAATTTCCGTAATCCTCGATTACCCAGAATTCCATTCGTTTTCACCGGAAGCCGGAAGCGTTTCAAAAAGCGATCTTTTAATTGTTTTATACTATCTACGGATCGTTTCTCTTAGCCAGTGGAGCATTAGTTACCATGAGCTGTGCTTTCTTTTTCTGTTCTTTTTCGATCTTCCAATCCTACATTCTCTTAACATCAGCGTGAGGTTCCTTTTTGCTATTACCGCGGTAGTTCCTGGCCAAACAGGAAACCGTTGCGGTAGTTCCTGGGGACGTCGGCCACGACGTCATGACGTTGGCCAGGAACGTCATTTTCCCGGGAAAGTCCCCCCCTTCACCGTTCAATAGAAAATATATAAATAAAAGGCTTCCGGGGGTGAAATTCATGTAGTGGGTGTTGTGAAACTTTTGCCACTGACAAAAGATATACAATTTAACTTTAGTTTTGTTGAAAACGTTACCTAGTATTACTTTAAGAAATGCAGGCAAATCATGAGGACGTATAGTATGTTTCAATTTTCATTTTTCCCCTTTCTTTTTCCCTTTTCAAAATATACCAGTATGATAGCACGGGCCTAATCACATTAATAAATCACTCCGCACTGCAGTCCGCACCTGATTAGACCATATATGGCACAGCTGTGCTGCGAAGTCACGCTGTCCCACGTAGGAAAACAAACAGACAGTAGCCTGACCCTCCGCTGCCACCGGAGAACAAACAGCTATGCAAAATGGACTATGTTGTTAATTGTCTTCGACGGCATGGCGAGAGAGTATGTTTTACCCCTTGTCCGTCCGTCCGTGTGTGTGTCCGTGTGTCCGTCTGTCCGTCCGTCCGTCCGTCCGTCCGTCCGTCTGTCACCAGCTAATCTCCGGCACCGTTGGCCCGGTCGCTCCGAAACTGTGCACACACACTCCCTGGATGCCAATTCAGAACCTCTGCCACAAATATTTCACATGGGCCTGTAATAGCGCCACCAGGAGGCCGATTTGTGCAAAACCCATTTGTTTATATTACACCTACAAATTTTATCCAAACGTCATGCAAATCGGTACACAGTATCTCTATAGTCATGTGATCAACACGGATCTGTCCGATTTCCCATATTCCATCCTCATTGCCTAAGGTTGGCTTCCAAAGTTTGCAGGATTGGTCCGTTTTGAACAAAAAGCCTCAAAGTATACACACAGCTTGGGATTTCCGTGAAATTTCACACGCACATTCCCACTAGGCCGAGGAAGAAATGCCACCCTTCTCACATTGGTCTGTTATAGCGACACCAGCAGGTCTAATTTAGCAAAACAAATTTTTGGAACAAAATGCCTCAAATCATGAATGCAGTGTCAATGCAAGAATAAATGGCACGGTTGGCACCCTTTTCACATTGGCC
Organism: Gymnoscopelus braueri; assembly: GCF_963280865.1. NCBI lineage: Eukaryota > Metazoa > Chordata > Actinopteri > Myctophiformes > Myctophidae > Gymnoscopelus > Gymnoscopelus braueri. The sequence goes on from NC_137613.1 coordinate 48,490,778, forward strand.
TATTATAGCGCCACCAGGAGGCCAGAATAACGTACCTGACCTGGCGGAGACCTGTGCTCCGAGGAGCACTTTTTCTAGTTTTGACTTATTTGGTGGACTTACGGTTGATCAATGGTTAGAAGAAGAGGATGAGAAGGAAAATAGCCGATCAACAAGTTCACAACGCGTCGCCATCGTGACGCATTGTCAGCTTGTAGATCAGTTATTTTGGCCACGTGACACGGTCGTACGACGGAGCATATAGCCTACTGGAATCAGCTGTGTTGATGAGACGGTAGCCTCGGAAACCCATGCTTTTTTTTTTGTTACAAAAGAAAAAAAGCCTGGGGGAGCCATGCAGGAACGATGGTCTTAGGACCTTGTTATCTCCTATCAGAGTGCAGAGGGGCGTCGCTCTAAATTTGGTGACGTCAGCGTGCTCCGTGCACAGGCCGGGGGGGGGGGGGGAGGGGAGGGGAGGCGGGGACATAGATTGGTGAAGCAATAGGAAGCCCCGCACGGATCCGGGCGGCTGTGTTTGGATCCGCCCTTCAAGACCATCGATTGAGCTCGTTGCCTCAGTTTATTTAATGTCTCAGTCAAATAAACTCTTCTCTTTACAGGGAAACGGATAATAGCGAAACATTTTTATTATGAATTGCCCCACAATATGAATACATTTGGATGTGTTTTGTTGGTAACTGTTGTATAATCGCAATATTACACTCGAGGGTGTGCTTTACCTACATTATTGGCACTTCAGTGATGCTTGCGGAACTCGGCTCCGCCTTGTTCCTGACCGCATCACTGGCGTGCCAATAATGACGGTAAAGCACACCCTCTCGTGTAATATTGCTTAAGTAAAATACACTTGAACTCACTTTTGGTGCGTTGCTACATGGTGCTCTCAGAGACAGGACCTGAAATTGTATTCTTCTAATAATAACTAACCAAAGCATGTCTTTATAAAACTCGTCTCTAAACTCGTGTAACCTTCAGCAGGGGTCTTCAAGGGGGTCCGGTCACAGAGTGACTACAGGGGGGCCGCCAAATCTCTGTGTGATTGGAACTTTTTTTTTACACCAACCACTTAAACCCTTGCATCCCTATTCATTATCCCGCTTATTACTCTACTACTCTACTCTACTAGCTACTTGATAAAGAAATTAATGAATTGACACATGATATGAAAACAAAACAATTTCATTTTATTTAAAAGGATTTCAATGCTTACGGTAAAGAAAATAGTCCATTGAATTATGCCACGTCGGGGCACCGCCGCACGGGGCTCGAACAGTCAAAAACACCCCAAGCTATCGGGTGAATTTGCACAAACCCGCTTTTCCTGTATGATCAAAAACATTCTCTAAAAAGTAGCCTGCAGACTTACAAAGAAAGACATCCAGGCAAGGCACTCTGTCTTTGATGAAAAAGAGCAATGATTTATTTTAAGAAATGCTGGCAGATGAGGACGTATGTATGCAGGCAGATGAGGACGTATGTATTGTATGTTTCAATTTTCATTTTTTCCCTTTCTTTTTCCCTTTTCAAAATATAAGTAAAATACACTTGAACTCACTTTTGGTGTGTTGCTACTGGTGCTCTCAGAGACAGGACCTGAAATTGTATTCTTCTAATAAGCATGTCTTTATAAAACTCGTCTCTAAACTCCTGTAGCCTTCAGCAGGGGTCTTCAAGGGGGTCCGGTCACAGAGTGACTACAGGGGGGCCGCCAAATCTCTGTGTGATTGGAACTTTTTTTTACACCAACCACCTAAACCCTTGCATCCCTATTCTGAGGGGAACATTTGGTTTGGTGTAGAGGGAAAACGAGCAGACGAGTGAAAGGTCAAGTTGACGGTTTAAAGGAGTAGTTCACGCAAAAAATATTAGTTTTTCTATCATTTTCACCCCCCATGAAGCCTTGAATTCATGGAGATTGTTTTGTTTTTGTCGCATTCCTAAGCCAATAATTTGATGACCGGAGTCTCCGGATTGAGTCAGACTCCGCCAGTCATCAAATTATTGGCTTAGGAATGCGACAAAAACTAAAAGATCTCCCATGATTTCAAGGCTTTGTGGGGTGTAATTGATAGAAAATAAGTTTTTGGTGAACCGGATTTTCAGACATTTAACCATGGTTAAATGTCTGAAAATACACATTAAGATGAATCCAACATACACTGATGATAGTGCTGTCAAAACTTAAGTCTTGCTCACAATACTGTCACAACTGACTGTTCATTATCCCGCTTATTACTCAGCAGCTACTTGATAAAGAAATGAATGAATTGACACATGATATGAAAACAAAAAAAAAACATTTTATTTAAAAGGATTTCAATGCTTACGGTAAAGAAAATAGTCCATTGAATTATGCCACGTCCATCCAGCAAAACTCTGGCAGGAAGTGTTGATCAAATATGAACCATTATTCTGTCTCTGCATTGTTTATTCTCCACTCAAAATCTTTTGAAAAAGCTGTATTTCCACTCCTTTCTAAAATGTTATTTTGTCCAGTGTCTAGGGTAGAGTATGTTGACAGTTGACACACTATAACGTATACAATTGGGGTGGTTTGGTCTCCCTGCTGTTCAATTGAGACATTTAGTTTCTAGTTTGACAGGAATTTCGACCTGACCAATTTCTCCCCCAAGCAGGCAGGCAAGGTACAATAGCTCAGTGGTAAAACTTTCAGCACTCATGCAGGAGACCCGGGTTCAAATCTGGAGTAGAACAGGAATGTTGTTACATAATGTAGTGCAGCTTTTAAGTAAAAAAAAACAAAAAACATAAATAAATTAAATACATAAATCATTGCGTGTTTGTGTACATGGCAGCCATGCTGAATTGGGCAAAAACCAAGCACTGGAATTATTGATTGAAAGGGAAAAAAAGTATATTTGTCATTGTGTTGTAACAGTGACTTTAACCCGTTTAGACCTGAGGCCGATTTTAAAAACGCCTTCTAAATCCTTACCTAAGTTTTCAGAAAATCCTCTATTTTTTAATAAAAAATAAATAAATGTAAAAAATATTCCTGTTGCTATATACATAGCAACCTCTAAAATGACAGATGCTAGTCCCTGCTTTAAAGGTATAACAACGTACAGGCTTTCCCTGTCTTAAAGGGATATTTCACTTTCAAACATGCTTGGGCTCATTTTAACATCTACTCAGGCTTTTGTTAGCACAAATAGCACCCCGGACAGTTTTTAAGTTGCTTGATTCAATATTTGAATCAATATATATATATAAATATATATATATATATATATATATATATATATATATATATATAGTATAGGAAGGGGGTGTGTCTGATGAAATGAATATCAAATATCCAAATATTGAATCAAGCTACTTAAAAACTGTTCGGGGTGTTCATAAAAGCCTGAGTAGACGTTAAAATTACCCCAAACATGTTTGAAAGTGAAATATCCCTTTTATTGGGTTAATATGTATTTAATGATTTGTTGTGTTGTAACAGTATTCATATGTATTTGTTGTGTGTTGTAACAGGGCTACACAGTGTGCGTGTGCTCTGCTGGGCTCCACTCTCCAGAAGGCCGGTGGGAGTGTGGCTCTATTGAACACCATCAGTCAGCTGGAGGCTCACATGAGTCTCACTAGAAAGAGTGAGTCACAAGCCATTATCTCCTTTTTGGTTCTGAATAGAGATTCCCACAACTTGCATATCGGTCAATGCCGAGTACCGATCCGATACCATTATGTAATACAGGTCTGTCACTCTGAGAGTGTACAAATGGAACCAAATGGACCCGCTCTCAGAGTTATGGGGGTCCTTGAAATTAAAAAGTTTGAGAACCACTGATCTAGGAATAAAAATAAATAAAAGTGCAGCTCCAAGTTAGTAAAAGAATAATGTAAATTGTACAGTAATAAGAATATAAAACACTGAACAGTAGTGCAACATCAATTCAAAATATTACTATAGATGAAATCTCATCATGTGATAAATTACATGGTATTGGAATGGTATAGACTGGCATACTGGCATAAAAAAGACTTACTGCATGCATCAAAAGTAATCAATAAACTATACTATAAAAACTTGGCCAAATTGTAAAATAATATACTTGCGTTGCGAGGCGTTGTAAGCTTGTAGATCGGCTATTTTCACAACATTTATGCGTGGAACTAAATATAATGCCTCAAATCAAATATGATTATTTTGGGGGGGTCCCCAGTTCAAATATGATTATTTTGGGGTGTTTGCGGCCTGAAAAGGGTGAGAACCACTGCTCCTAATTTGATCTTGACTTTGGTTTTGTGTGTCCGCTCCAGTGATGCGTTTGGGGAACTCGATAGATGCGTTAGAGGCGGCCAAGCGAGCCATCCACCTGTCGGACAGCGTTCTGAGGCTGTGCCTCACCGTGTCCCACCTCAACAGAGCCATGTACTTCGCCTGTGACAACGTTCTGTGGGCCGGAAAGACCGGCCTCCTCCTGAACCTGGACCAGCGCAAATGGAGCCAGAGGTCTTTCAGGTGAGAGGGTTTTTTAAATTATTATTTATTTTTTAATTAAACCTTTATTTAACCAGGTAGACCTTGTTGAGATATAACATCTCTTTTACGAGAGGGAGGTGGCAAAGAGGGCGTTATGAGCTTGTTTATTGGCTATTTTTGGCAAGGACATTTGGTGTACTGAAGATCGAAAAAGAACGCACAAAATACAGTGCAACTCGTACTCTGTGCAATAGAGGGTGATATGATATTGATTCATTCTAAATATTTTAAGTAATCTGCGGCACCCTTGGACATGCGTCACAGCAGCACTTTGAGAAACCCTGCCCTAGAGTTCCTATTCTGGGGCAAACATTCCAAAAGAGCCTTGTTGGTGAGGGTTTGTTAAAGGACTGTATAAGGGGTACAGTTCTGTGGGGTTATGCTTCATTCGCCCCTGGGGCGTCGGTCAGTACACAATTGGACAGGAGAGTGAAGAGTGTTTATAGTGGCAGCTTTACTGAGGTAGGCACAGGGTGATATAGGCATACAGGCATGGGTTGCAGAATGGGTAGATGATACAGGCAAGTAATCAAAGACGCACACTGGCACTGTAGTGCTGTACAAATAAAGACAGGAGTTTGTAGCAGGTGAACTGGGCTGGAATTCACCGCTCTCTCTGCTGCTGCTACTAGAATGAATGAAACGCCCCACAATGCATTGCGCTCTTAAGGTGGCAGGTACATGTTACTCTGAACAGTTCTTAAGGTGGTACCAAAGAGATAAATAATAGTCAACTTATAATATGCTTGGAGCCTTTCTAACAGCCGCCCCCGAATGTACCGGGTACATTCGCTCCAAAGAATTCGCTCCAAAGAAAGGCGACAGTCTCTAGTGTCTTACAAGGGGGTGGCGGTGACGGTAGCGCTGTCCTCCTGCTCGCCGGTCAGGACAGCTGGCAGGGGGACCAGCCTGGCTACTGGTCGGGTGTAGTCGCGATCTCTGAGCCTCACCTCTGCACGACAGAGCCCTCTGTGAGGTCGGCTGGTGTAGAGTGCCACTTTTGGCGAGTTTGCCGGCTGGGCAGATAGTTATGGGGGAAACTGTACCAGAAGTGATCTGGCGGAACTTGTGGGTGCCTCCAGCGACGTTGGTTCAGTAGTTCGGTCTCTGGATACACGATCTGGGGTACGGATCCATCCGGCCGCCCCGTCAACAAGACATTGGGTGTCACAGGATCGAGGTCGGTGAGGCTGGACAAGACATACCTCAGCGGCTTAGAATTGAGTATCCCTTCCACTTCAAGCCGTAGTACTGCCTCTGGGACTGGCTGGTTTCCCACTGTGGTGTACAACGCCGTCTTGACGGAATGGATTTCCCCTTTCCCCACTCCTCCTAAGTGAGGTGCTGCAGGGGGGTTGAAGTAGAAGCTGATCTTCTGCTTGGGAAGCTGCTCTTGCCGATCCTGTGGTCTGGGAGGTCTAGCCTTCCAGAGCCGGCATTCTGTGCAGGTGTGTTGGTAGCGGTGTGTTGATTCACAGACCTGCCGGATCCAGAACGAGCACCGCATCTCCGCAAACACCCTGTCTGGACCGGGCTGGTGCAGACGACTGTCAAAGTCTTGAATGAGGAGTCGGCCAGGATCCCACACGATAAGATGCACTGCTGTCTGCTCGAGGTCTTCGGCACGACGGAGTCTGCCGCCGACCCGAATGAGTCCCTCCTCTTCATCCATCTCGGGTGACATGGTGAGCAGTCTGCTGCTGGATGAGACAGGCTTGCCTGCCATTAGGAGCCGCAGCTTGTCTGGGAAGCTCTCACGCTGGGCTTGCTTGAGTATGAGGACCTCTGCATTGCGGTAATCTTCAGCAGTACAGCTGCTGCTCTGATCTGCCGCCCCATGCAGCATCTGCATCTGTTACAGGTGTCACACTGCTTTGCCGCTGTGTCTAGTGAGATGGGTGTGGTCGAGGTGACACCACAGAAGGTTGACTTCTGCAGCTCAGAGGCGTCGTTGTCGTGTTCGACATTGGGCTTGACAGTCCACCCATCTGGGGGTTGAAGGAGGAACGGAGACCCTTGGCTCCAACTGTTGGGCTTCACAAGGTCTTGCAGGGTCTTGTCCCTTGTGACATCGTCAGCAGGGTTCCTCGCTGACTCCACGGATTGCCGGGCATGTGGGCTGGTTAGTTGCTGTATTTCTGCCACTCTGGTGGCGAAGAAGATCTTGAAGCGGCAGGACTCTGACTGCAGCCACGTCAGCACCGCTGTGGAGTCTGTCCACAGGACAGTCTGATCGATCTTCGGCGTGAGCTCATTCACTGTGAGCTTTGCTAGTTGGGCTCCAGTGACAGCTCTACACAGCTCGAATCTGGGTGGGGAGAGGAGTCGCTTGGGTGCAACTCTGGACTGGGGCAGGGGGAAGGGCAGAAGGACTTGGCCTTGACTGTCCTCAGGGTTTAGCTTGGTGACGGAGCCTGCATCCACCAGCTCCTGGATCTCGGTGATGTAGGCTTTGGCCCGCTCCGAATCTTCAGCCAGTTGTCGTTCTGTGCTCCACAGACTCGGCATGACGGCTTCTTTGGGGGAATGAAGCAGAGGCATGTCTCCCTTGTGCGGAAGGGGTGTGACATAACACAGGACCCCTGCTACCTCCACGCGGAGGGTCTTCTCTTCCGGCAGGGCAACCACTGCGTGGTCTTGACGTTGTGAAAACTCACGTGGGTCCCTGTGGCTGAAGTTGGGTATGGTTGGGCGTGGGCCCCTGTAGGTCTGTTCTGCTGTGGCTGCTGGGTCACGGCACAGTGGAACAGGAATCTGCTGGCCCTGTCCCTGCATCCATGAGGCTTGTGTCATGGAGACTGGAAGGTGCTCAGGCTGTTGAGGTGCATAAGCGGTTGCGTAGGATGTAGCCCTGATGGGTAGAGGCTGGGCCACAGGCTGGGCCGCAGGCTGGTACTGGTACGGGAGCTGCTGCGGTGCCGACGCTCCGACGTAGTATGTAGGCCTCAGGGGTGGAGGCTGCACAGCAGGCTGAAAGTGGTGTAGAGGCTGCTGAAGTGGATAGCCTGCTGCATAGGTCGAAGCCCTGTGCAGTGGAGGCTGTGAGGTAGGCGAGGTGAAGGTGGAAGCCATGTGTGGAGGATAAGGCTCTCTGCTTAGCTGCCGGGGTTGGAGGTGCGGTGGTTGACTGCCGCCCTTCGCGGGTGACTGTTTGCAGCAGCTAGCTGACATGGCTTGGCTCTTCATCAGCTGTAGCTCCACCATCAGCTGATCTACTCGGTCCTCGATCGGTTGAGCTGACGGCTCTTCGAGGTCCACTGTCTCTGGCCATGGCGGGGGGTCTGGCCAGTCCTCTTCGTCCTCCATGCGGACAGGATGGGGGTCACAGTGGCTGACAAAGTGTGGCGTAGCTTGCTGAGGGCTGACTACTGTGTTGGTTAGCCTCCTCATCTCAGCTTGAACTTCATGAGTAAGTCTAGCCACATCACTGTGCATGACCTGCTGCGTCTGCTGGAGCATGACGTGATCTTTCTGTACTTCCCTGAGTTTCTCTCTCAAGGTGCGTTCCTGGGGTGCATGATGGAGTGAAGGTGGTTCTCGAATCTCCTCCCTGGGCACTCTCTCTAGATACCGTAGCTAGCTGGGTTTCCGGACTGTACCTCTGCCGCTCCCGGTAGTACAGGTCCGCCTCTTGTAGGACAGCATCCCGCCTGTGGTGATCGATGTAGGGAGTGGGGGTGGAGTAGAGGGGGGTCATCTTGGCCGCTCCCTCCTTGTGAGATGGCCACTCTTCCTCGTGCCCATGCCTGTTTCGCTGCCTGTGCCACATTAAGTAGTTAACTTGGTAGTTATTGAAGCGGCTTGGTGGGCGTGTCTGACGCCATGCTCGGTGGTCTTCAAACTCCATATTGTCCAGGGGTAAATGGAACATCCGGCTCGAAGGACCAAATGTTGGTGAGGGTTTGTTAAAGGACTGTATAAGGGGTACTGGTTCTGTGGGGTAATGCTTCATTCGCCCCTGGGGCGTCGGTCAGGACACAATTGGACAGGAGAGTGAAGAGTGTTTATAGTGGCAGCTTTACTGAGGTAGGCACAGGGTGATACAGGCATACAGGCATGGGTTGCAGAATGGGTAGATGATACAGACAAGTAATCAAAGACCCACACTGGCACTGTAGTGCTGTACAAATAAAGACAGGAGTTTGTAGCAGGTGAACTGGGCTGGAATTCACCGCTCTCTCTGCTGCTGCTACTAGAATGAATGAAACGCCCCACAATGCATTGCGCTCTTAAGGTGGCAGGTACATGTTACTCTGAACAGTTCTTAAGGTGGTACCAAAGAGATAAATAATAGTCAACTTATAATATGCTTGGGGACTGGGGACTCTGGTCAACTAGGCTTTAAGTTCCTATTATAATGAAGCACATTAAGTCCCCACAGTATAGGCTATCGCTTTTTTTGCTAAAAATGAATGAATCCATGGAATATTTTGCAAAGGATTTGTGTTATCTGGTTTGAGACTCTCACTCTCTTGGTCCCTTGTCTGTCTTGCTCTCTATCTGTCTCTCTCTCTCTTTGTCTCTCCATCTCACTCTCAAAGAGAAGAATCAAACTTGATTTAGCAGTTTGACATCAGCAGTGACGTTTCGAGCCCATGCTCTTGAATGGGCTCGAAACGTCACTCTGTAACTGCGAAAAAAATGTTACCGACAAAGGGAACTAACAGTGAACGGCTCGATTCTTCTCTTTGATCTCAGTTCACTTCGGGGCCCAGCACCTGCCTTCAAGTAGTCGAATGTGCGCTACTTTTCTTTAATCTTGTACTCTCACTCTCCCTTCTCTCTCTCTGTCTTTCTCTCTGTCTCACTCTCACAGGTTTTATCTCTTTGCCCTCATCCTCAACCTCACCCGTGACATGTATGAAATCCACCTCCTCATGGAGCATGAGGCCTGCTCCCACGGACCCAAATGCAGCAGGGCCGCCTCGCCCTCGTCTCCGGCGCCGTCTCCCGTGTCCAGCGAGCAGCATCTCTCTTTCCCGCTAGATGGCGGCGCGAGCCTCCTTCCTGCCTCTGCGATGCTCCCCGTCATGGTCGCACCGCTGCACAGGTAGGGCGGTCACCATCATGGCATTTTTGGTTGGTGATTTAATTGTCCTACAAATAAAGGTGAATAACGGTTTAGTTGTGTTTTTAGCACATTTGAACATTGGAACCAGTGGTGGAAAAAGTACTCAAATGTTTTACTCAAGTGAAAGTATCAATACTGCAATGTAGAAGTACTCTGTTACAAGTAAAAGTCCGGAAGTTAAAATTTACTTGAGTAAAAGTACAAAAGTATTCAGTTTTCAGTTTTCCAATGTGTAAAATGTATACAAATCTTTTGAAAATAGCCAATCTACAAGCTCACAATGCCATTGTGAGCTTGTAGATCGACTATTTTCAAATGGCCAGAAATGTATATAGGGCTGAAGTGGGTAATGTATGTTTTGTAATAATAATCCAAATCTAAAAAGTAACTACTAACTAAAGTTTTCAAATAATTGTAGTGGAGTAAAAGTACAACATTTGCCATGAGATGTAGTGGAGTAGAAGAAAAAGTACAGAAAGTTTGAAATGCAAACAAAAACTTGCACACAATCAAAATGAATGATGTCTATGGCCAAAACAGGCATATTCTTTTAATCATTGTATTCTTTAAATTGGTTTCAAAAAGAGCAAAAATAGCCAATCGATGAGCTCACAATGCAATAAATCGCGACCCGTTGTGAACTTGTAGATCGGCTATTTTTGCTACTTTCCAACAGATTCATTTATACAGACGGAAATGATTTTGACAATTATTGCAAAATAGTTGTGATTATCTCAAATAATTGCGATTGGCGATTATGTCATAATTGGGACAGGCTTGGAACTATTACTGAATGCAATTACATTTGATCTAGTACTTCTTCTAATCTACGTGATACTGATTTTAACATGCTGCTATTTCCAGGCTTTTATCCTCCCTTTTATATTCTAATTACTATTATGTTTTACTTTTTTAAACTGCAGCCATGGAAAGGTCTGCATAAATACGAATTTCGCATCATCTTTAGGCGTACCTGTATTTGTGTTGTGACAATAACATTTCAAGAATCAACTTTATTGTCACATCACAGGTTTACAGGAGTAAAGAAGTGGGTGAAATTCGTTTTTGCGTAAGCTCCGTCATTTTTGTTGTTTTCAGAAAGGGAGGAAAGAAAAAGGGACAGGTAGAGGAAAAATCTAACGTTAAATAAAAAAGCATGTCAAAGAGAAAAGACATCTACATATACACATAGCATAAAGCCAGCAGATACAGTATGTACATTAACCATTTAAAAGGTTAACCATTTAAACCCCAGCATCCTTATATGGGGAAGACTTCCGCAGAAAATAGCAGATCGACAATTTCACAACGCGCCGCGCTGCGAGTCGACGGTTATTTTCAGCGAAAGCTTTCTCCACAATAACAGGAAACAGAAAAGACAGGGACTCTGGTCAACCATATAGGGTTTAAATGGTTAAACATAAGGTGCCAAAGTAGTAACGTATCAGTAGGTCAACATAGCAGCAGGTACTTAGATGAAATTAGACATAAGGTGCAAAAACAAAAATATGGATTGATTGACTGATTGATCTATGCTCAGGCGCCTGCAGCTGCTGACGGCGGTCCTGCGCGCCAACCCGCCGCTCCTGCTAGACCTGCTGAAGAACAGCTGCGACGTCTTCATCCCACTGCACCGGCTGGGCCTGTACCCCACGGGGCCCGGGATCGTCGGGGCCTGCGGCCTGGCCTCCTCCATCCTCTCCATCCTCACCATCCTCCACCCCTGGCTCAAGCTCAAGCCGTGAATGACGTTGTGACCTCGGGGGGAAATAAGGGAACCTTATGCAACGTGTGTGTGTGTGTGCGTGCCGTGAGGAAATAAGGAACCTCGCAGTGCGAGGTGTCGCGACGTGGAGTGGGATGCGCCATCCCGAGGATGAATGTAGTTTATAGCACCTAATTTTCATTAGGCTTTACTCCTATAAAGCCTAATTTATACTACAATAGTGCGTTGGTTTCGCTTGCCGAAAAGAACAGGGGCCTGTTCCTCAAAAGGTGAATTAGAGCTAAAGCCTGGCTTTACCACCTATCCTGGCTTAATTTAGCCAGGATTAGAGCTGAGTCGGTTCCTCAAAAGGTGAATTATCTTGAAGATTAGTTTAGCCAGTTCACCCTGGCTAAGTTTAGCCTTATCCGATTCCTCAAAAGAGAATTGAAGCAAGCCTAGCTTAGTTACCATGGCAATTTAGCTGTGAAGTTAGCCTGGTCAGGAGCAGGCTAACAGCCAAGCTTTATTAATCCAGTGCCTTGTTCTTCAAGTTTTGTGAAATAGCTGTTAGTCCAATGACTCCAATCATAAACCAATGAGTTTTTCTACACTTATTCAATTCTTATGCGAAAATCAAAGATCTACAAGCCCGAAATGTTTTTGTCTTATGGCGGCCGGGGGTCCCCGGCCCCCCATGGACCCCCGCCCCCGTGGACCCCCGCCCCCGTGTACCCCCGGCCCCCTGTGTACCTCCGGACCCCCGTGGACCCCCGCCCCCGTGGACCCCTGTATACCCCGGACCTCTGTTGGGGGTCAACGGGGGTCCGGGAGTACACGGGGGGCCCGGCCCCCCGTGTACTCCCGTTGACCCCCGTTGACCCCCGTTGACCCCCGTGGACCCCCGGCCGCCAAAAGGCAAGCTTTTCCCTTGTAGATCTTCGATTTTAGAAATTTGAAATTAGAAAATTATTCTAAGTGTTTATAATTATAATTCCAACATTCACTTAAACTCCTTATGTTTAAACCTAACTGAATTATATATTTATGGATTTGTATATAAATTAATTGCATATTTTTGGACAACTTGTGCATTTAATTTGTCGGCAATACTTTGCCACGCTTTCTCCCTGGATCTATATTTATTGCGGCCGTGTTTCCTTTCTTGCTTATTATAAATTTTACTTCCTTGTAAGATTCCATGAGCTGCTGCAGTGCTGCTGTTCAGCCACAGAGAAGAACGCCGCTCTGGTTTTGGGCTCCATGATTGGTCAAGTTCAAGGATTCTGCTATCGACTTTCATGGTCTTTTATAGAAATAAGTGAAGCCTGGCTTCATTATCCTGGCTCGACACAGCCTGGCTTGACAAGGCCTAGCTCGACAAAGTCGCTCCTTTTCAGCCTGGCTTGGCGTTCCAGGAACCGAATAAACCAGGCTATACGGACCCGACTTTGTCAAGCCTGGATTTGACTTAAATCCAGGCTTATTTAATTCACCTTTCGAGGAACAGGCCCCAGGTCTCCGAGCTAACACCGCGTTGTTAGCTTGAAGATCTGTTCTTTTCAGCAAGCGACGACGACATACTACAGAGTATAAATTAGGCTTTATAGGAGTGGTGATATTCGAAAGGGTACCATTTTGCAGGCTGTTACAAGCTCAAGCCATGAAGATGTGAATCAAGAAATAAGGAACCGTATGCATTTTGTACCCAGTGGCAGAGGTTCATGTGTTTTATGTTTTGGTCATTTCAACAGAGGGTTTCTGGCATGCAGTTGATTGTATTTGTGTTATTTCCGTGAACCATGTCCCAGCAGTTAAATCTAGCAATCAAAAAGGTGTCTTTTTCTGTACTCTCGTACTGTCCCGATTCCAAAAGCATTATGAAATGCCACACCGCAGGGAAAGACAATACTACAGATCGCATGCATAATATCACTAAACACTGGTCCAAAGTAACCAGCAGCTGATGTTCCCCTAAGGGATTCCCCTTACAAGTGGATACTGGTTAAGATCACTTTATCCTGGACATAACTGAAATGACCGGGTTTAAAACCTGCAATCCTTAACATCCATGGTCTATAAGGGATTTGAACCATGGTCTCCCACATGTGTGCAGACATTTCTGAGCTAAATAGAGATCACCTGCATTTTCAGCTGCAGGCAGTACTACTTGTCTACCAGTAGGTGTCCTAGCAGACATCCTACTATATCCTACTATCCTTACTATATAATCCTACTATATAATTGGAGTAACCTCTGTCTGTCTGTCTTGGTGTCTTGGGTCGACCGGGTATGGGCTAGTTGGAGTAACCTCTGTCTGTCCGTCTTGGTTGGTGTCTTGGGTCGACCGGGTATGGGCTAGTGTTTCTAAATGTCTCAGTGGAGGTAGGGAGACCACCTCCAACCACTGCAAGTGTACTAGTTATATTAACATACTCTGACATTGTCTGTAACTCTTGACAGTGTACAAATAAGGGTCCATTTGGTTCCATTTGTACACTCTCAGAGTTATGGGGGTCTTTGAAATTAAAAAGGTTTGAGAACCACTGACTTCTGGGGCATTCCTTCGTACTGGGAAGGTATCAGTATATGTTTCCGAAGCAGTAGGGTTACGGTGCCTTTCTTGCCACTGTCCCAGCCCATTCAATGAATTCAAATTTCAACAAGACTTATCAGTAGGCAGATATCTCTGGATTGTATGGCTACACTAGACTACTAAGAAAACAGAAAGCAAGTTGTTTTATCAAACAAGTTCATGTAATAGTGAAAATGGCAGATCTACAAGTACACAGCGTGTTGCACTGCAATGCATTGTGAAGATGATGTTATTTTCACTGTTTTAGGAGATTATGAAATTTTGATCTTTTTTGAAAATTTTGAAAAGATACAATGGAAAATTCTCACCTTAAATACCCAAAGTAGGGGCCCCAGTTTGGAAGTGGTTGAAGATGACAAAAGGATTTGTTGCTTTGACTCTTTTATATGTCATGCCTTGTACAAGATGAATTCATCATTTCAAAAATGTTTTTAATTTGTTTGTTAATAATTAAGATGAGGAGAACTGTCCATAACTGTGTGTCTGGCTGAAGGCATTTATAGGATGTTATGGTCTAACTGTTAACAGATGTGACATTTATAACCTACGTGGAAAAGGATTTGAAATAAAAGGTGTATTCGCCCTTGATTTGTACACAATCATTAGATGCTCTCAGTTCACTGTTACGCATATACTTATATTGAGTTCACTGTATGATCCTTATTTTAACTCTTTATTTTTTTGAACATTTTCTTTTTTGAGAGATTGGTTAAATGTAGGCACTGTTTGGTGGGAAAAGTTCTGATTTATTTGTATTATATTTATTTCTTTTTAGAGTAGCAATATCACAATGTAGAAATCCTCTGTTACAGGTAAAAGTCCTGCATTCATAAATTTACTTTAAAACTAGAAAAGGACTGGCATCAAAATGTACAAAATGTAAAGGTAGTTCATTCATTGACAGAGCGATCCATTTCACAATCCCATTATTGGATTGTAATTAGTAATGCTTTAATGCAGTAGATCTAAAACTTTTTTGTGTCAAGGACCCCCAAATTGATATATATTTGGCCAGGGACCCCCGGAAGAGAAGTTTTGAATTAAATAAAAAAATATTCAATAATTTTTCAAACACTTCAAGTTCTTGAAGCCACGGTAACACATTTGACTTTAAATCGCTTATTTAGTCAGCTTGTGCCATGTTTCCCATGCATTCAACCCTGGTAGGTGTCTATTCGGCTGCAATTGGGTTGAATGGAAAACATGGCATGACTAACATGACTAAAAATAAAATAAAACAATTACTAACTGAAGGCTAACATACAAAAGAACGCTTCAATAGCACTAAGAGACATCGGTTGCAAGTGACTGAGTGATGGTGTTATGGTCTAATCATCTGACTCAGCACAGAGGTTCCATGTTCAAATCCCCCTGCAGTTCAATGCTAGAATTGTTCATCTTTACTAAGTGAAGGCTAACATACAAAAGAACGCCTCAACAGTACTAAGACATTTTCCAAATGACTGAGTGATGGTGTAGTGGTTTCATGTTCAAATCCCAGCATTGCTGTAGTTCTTTGAAAATTTGAAGGTTAAAATACAAGAAAAATAGAAGAAACCTGCTGAGGGCCTAAAGCTTAATCGGTTGCCTCTGCTACAGACAGTTCGCAGGTTCAAGTCCCATGCCATCAAGGTACTGGAGGACCACGGGGGGAGGGGACTGGAGGCGTTATGTCTGAAAGAAGTCTGTCCACCTGAAGTTTTACAGAAATAAATTCTATTAAGTATCTAAATTAAAAGTAATCAAATAGGCTTGTAGTTAAAAAGTACTTCTTGTACTTTGACATGTAAACTCTAAACTCTGTGCTGAGTTTGGGAACCACTGGCCTACACCACAGAATGCAATGTCTCACTAAATCCATGTAGCTAAGCGTACTACTAAACCAGTAACCAGTATATAGTGTGCTTGAGAAGCTCAGTTGGTAAAGCAATTCACCTTTGAATCATTCTGTGCTCTGTTAATACACTGTGGCACACTGGCAGCTCAGTCATTGTATGATTATACAATGTCAAAAGATAAGATTAATAATCAACTAAGTGTGTTATTTAGAACTTGTGTTGGTGTTGTGTTTTATTTTTCAGAGCTGAATTTAGTCACCTCACTGTAATTACCTTATTTTTTTGGCATCACATAGAGCAGTATGGGTTCTCAACCTTTTCAAGCCACGGCCCCCCAAAAGAATCATATTTGAACTGGGACCCCCCACGCTGACAAGCACTTGGCATTGACCAGTTTTTACAGTAGGCTATAGTTTGTTGATTACTTTTGTAATGATATTTTTTAATTTCACTTCCTTTCTTTCTTTTTTCTTTAGGTATTAAAGGTCTTAAAAGTCCTTAATTTGTCACTTTACTTTCATCTGGGGACCCCCCCCCAAAAAAATCATGTGGGGACCCCCCTGGGGGTCCAGACCCACAGGTTGAGAACCACTGACATAAAGAAGACAATATCGCTGGTGTTCATGAGTTACGGCTTACAGGTTGGGAAAAACATTTCAATCAAAAATCAACGTTGCACAAAAAGACGCCTTCCAACGGTCGTCCATACGACGTCCGTACGACGTCGATACAACGTTGATTCAACGTCTGAGTCAGACAGCTGCTTTAGCAAAAACACATGGACATACAACGTCCATACGACGTCGATACGACGTCCAAGTCAGACGCAACGTCTGCAAAAAGACAGCGTTGTATGGACGGACGTCGTGACGACGTCGTTTCAAGGTCTGACTCGGACGTCGTGACGACGTCGTTTCAAGGTCTGACTCGGACGTCGTGTCAACGTCCGGTTCGGACGTTCTATTGACGTGTTTTTGCTTAAGTTGGTGGAACTGAGGTCTGAACTGGACGGCGTATGGACGGCGATTCGGCGTTGATGATGTCTGGTTTATTTTGGTGGTTACAGTTACAGACAGAGATGTCTGACTCTGACGTCGTATGGGCGTCCGTTGGTTGTGCCTAGTGGGGCAGAGAGAGAGAGAGAGAGAGAGAGAGAGAGAGAGAGAGAGAGAGGGTCTGTTGTCTTTGTGCAATGTTGAATGATGGATTTTTGATTGAGTAAATGTAGGCTACTTACTTACTTTCCACCTCTGCATACAACGTCCATATGGCGTCCAAGTCAGACCTCATTGCAAATAGAAGCTTATGGGATTACTGAAAATGTATTTAGAAATGGTAGAAAACATTCCTTCCCTTCCCCTCCCTAAATATAAATAAATCAATATTAAGCAAAGATATGATTTCTATTACTTACCATAAAGAACAAAATGTAAAAGCAGGCTAAAATAATTATGTCAACAAGGCAGGGACATAGCTGGTATTATTATTATTATTATTATTATTATTAAACAAAAACAATTCGCAGTTCTGTCTCTGCACTCTGTATCGTCTAGAACAGTGGTTTTCAACCTGTGGGTCAGGACCCTCAGGGGGGGGTCCCCACATGTTTTTTGGGGGGTCCCCAGATGACAGTAAAGATGACATTGACTTTAAGACCTTTTTAATACCTAAACAAATGAAAAAAGACCATTACTGCATCAAAAGTGGTCAACAAACTATAAATAGTCAAATCAAATAGTCAAATAATATAAGAAATAGGTAAACATTGTGAAAATAGCTGATCTACAAGCTCACAACCCCTTCCGTTGTGAGCATTATTTTCCATGTCTTTCTAATCTAAATAAAGTACTTCAATCAATCAATTCAATCATTGCAAGGCCTTGTGAGCTTGTAGATATGCTATTTTTACAACATTTATCTGTGGAACCGAGTCAAACTAAATGTTACGCCTCAACCCTCAACTCCTACATTATGACATTTTTTACGGGTCCCCAGTTCAAATATGATTATTTTTGGGGGGTCCATTGAACTGAGGAGCACTCCTCAGTTCAAATATGATTATGTTGGGGGGTCGCAGCTGCAGCGACGTGGCCTGAAAAGGTTAAGCATCACTGCTCTAGAATACTATAAAATGACCCTCTCATGTTGTTGCCACGACACCTGCTGGCTGAAAAAAGTCAATGCAGGGCTTTATAAACCACTGACAACATCATTGTTCTTAGCATATTTGTATTGATGTAGTATATTATACTACATCAATACAAATATGCTAAGAACAATGTCACCAATTGAGCAAATACTATATAGTATTTGCTCAATTGGTGACATTGTTTTTCCCCACTGATATAATACTAGTGTTCTGTATTTGTTGTGATATAGTGTAGTGTAGTTCAGTGGTTCTCAAACTTACTAACTGACCATTATACTGACCATGACTGACCATGATAATGACATACTGGCATCATCTTCTGCAGTATAATTTTGTATTTCTTGCCTTAAATGTGCCATCTTGGATGAATTGGTCAGTGCAGTATTGGTGTAAATGCACTTGACCTGCACTTATATACTTAATTATGTATTGGTTTTCACTTATATTAGGTCTTTAGGTTTTCAGCCTTCATTTTAAAAAGTAAAAATGATGACCATTGACCACACAAAACATTGCTTGCACTACATCAATTGAATCCAGTTAGTCCTATCACAACACTGTCTTGTCCTGTCACACAGGATATTGACATAAAATTGATCATTTGTGAAACCATTGATTAAATAATCTGTTGAACTGTGTAGATTAAGGTGGGTTTATTATATCCACTATTATGTTTTTATAAAAAAATATCCTGTGTAAAGCTATTTGTTTTTCACAACTATGAATGCCTGGTGGTTATTTTGGGTTTATCATCCACTACTTGTGATTTAAAAGTTGATATATTTCTTATAATCGGGGACGTGTGAGGAATGAGACAATTATATTTGTATCAACGACATTCATTAGGAAACCATTCTAACATGTCACATGTCGAGACATGTCTGTGACAGGGCCTGGCATTTAAGGGGTGAAATGTGTATAAAAATATGTTTTATTCAAATGTAAAAACATGCTGAGATGGCATGATAAATGTATTTCTCATAGTTCAACTTGTCCTCTATGACATTTTCAGATAAAAAAATAAAATAAAAAAAGTGTAAATGTAGGTTTCCTGTAGAATGTGTTACATTATCTGTACATATCTGCATCACATTACTAGCGTGTCTAACAAGCCAATTTAATTTCATACAATACAAACACTCAACAACATTAATGAATCTCTCCCCATATGACAGTGATCCATTTTATTTAGGAGTGTTAACAGAAAATAAATTAGGGTGATTGCAGAGGAAAACGTCTACAGGACAAATTAAGATTGAAATAGCATCTGAACAGGGAACTTTCATTACAAACAGAAACATCAAAACATATTATATTATGCTGGTAGTAATAAACATGGGAACTTTCAAAGCTGCAATCCAGAACTTATTTCAATGAATGGACATCACCTTTTTATTTGAAAATATACAAAGATTAGAGATATATTTTGTCTCCTAAAAGAACAGCTTCCTCCCATATATTTCCATCAGAATACACAAGTCACAGGATCAAAACAACTATTTTATCACTGGGATTCACAGGAACCCCCACCTTTATATTCCAGTTCCTGTTGTCATTTTGAACGTGACTCATGTTGTTGCACAGAGTGTTTTGTGTTCACAAGAACAAAATAAAATAATATTAACAGAAATAAAATTAAATAAAAAAAGACTGTAGACTTTTTGGACCCGAGCAGCCCATATCTGCTGTGCTACAGTACATTGAATGGGGTTTGCTACAGGACCTTAAAGGGGCACTTTAAAACACTTCTGTGGTCAATCAGGTCATTTTAATGTCTACTCAGGCTTTGGTGTGCTTGATTCAATATTTATATTGGTTATTTCATGCATGGACTTGCAACACTGCATTGCAGAAAATATTAACTTAATGAAATAATCGAAAGGTCTACCCATTCATTAGAAGAACAAAATCAGTCACCAGAAGCAGGGACGTGTTTTCAATTAGTGTTTACACATTCATTAGAAGGACAATATCAGTCACCAGAGGCAGGAACGTGTGTTTTCAACGAGTCTAACATGGTTAACTTGAACTTGAAGTTGAATATAGGAGGAGAGGGGGGGGGGGGGGGGGGTGTCTGATCAAATTAATATCAAATATAAATACCCAATAGCAACTTAAAAACTGTCTGGGGTGTACATAAAAACCTAAGTAGACATGAAAATGACCCCAGAAGTGTTTTAAAGTGAAATACCCCTTTAAGAGGAATTTGTACAGTCTAGTCCCTATCTTGCCTTACACCTTATGCCTAAACACTTTGGGCAATTTTCACTATTTTGAAAAAGAGTGAAAATAGCCGATCTACATCAACACCTTGTGAGCTTGCAGATCGTCTATTTGAACTATTTAAAATAGATTTTCAAAATAGTAAAAATGCCAAAAAAAGTTTAGGCATAAGGGTAAGGCCCCTTATGCAAGATAGGGCCCTTAGGCTACGTTCACACTGTCAGCCCAAATACAAAATTTGGCCTATCCAGATTGGAATCAGATTGGTTTGATCAAGTCTGAACAGCAGAAAAAACACATGGAAACAGATTTCTGCTAATCGGAATTTGAATCACATTCCTTAGCCTTGTTCAGACTGCTTAAAAACCAACCCAACTTTCGGCCTTGTTCGGTCTGAACAAGGCCTTAGTAGCACACCGGTGTCCCGCGCCTATAGAAATAGCAGATCCACAAGCCCACGCAACGCGACGGGTCACGCAATCAAGTATAAAACTAGTAATTACAGTATGCCACGGCTCTCTGCGAGTTGCTTTCCAATTCTTTCCCGCGTCCTTCAATGCTCCACGTTCTGTTGGGACGTGTTAAGTCTACACCAGTGGTTCCTCGACGATTAATTGTCATACAAATAATTGCCATTAACGATTTAATTGTGTTTCTGGCATTGGAACATATGAATCAGAATTACATTTCTGCTTGCCTTTCAGGCTTTACAATAAAACATTGCACAGGGCAGATATAACTTAAATATACAAAGACATTACTGACATATTTAATCATTTTATACTTTAAATTTAGTATTGTTTTTTAAATAGCGGAAATGGCCAATCTACAAGCTTACAACACGGCATGAAGTGTCGTGTTGTAAGCTTGTAGATCTGCTATTTCTGTTATTATTTTTATGTTGACGATTATGCAAAAATAATTGCGATTATCTCAAATAGTTGCGATTAGACGATTATGTGATCATTGTGACAGGCCTAGGTCCGGGGACCCTCAGGGGGTCCTTGAGGGAGGTGCTCCAAGGGGTCCCCGGCTAAGTGATTGATAGTTAGGAACAACCTGTTTTTGTTATCACCACGCTCTGACTCGTCTGGTGCGTTATCCTCATAAAACATAAACAATGACAAGCAAAGGGTCGCACTTTTATTTGATTTCTCCATACCTTAAAGCTGCACTATGTAACTTTCCTCTTCTCCCCCCGGATTTGACCCCGGTTTCCTGCGCAAGCGCTGAAATGTTAACCATTGAGCTAATAGAGCCTGACTGCTTGCTCAGGGGATAACTTCAATCTCGACCATCAGGTCAAAATCCGTGTCAGATCCTGTGTCTAGGTGAGACGTGACCTTTGACACGATCTAAATGTCTCAATGGAAGAGCAGGGAGACAAAGCACAACCACCCCAAAGGTATAAGTTATATTGTATTAACATAGTCTACCATAAAGATTGGACAAAGTTAAATTTTATTAATAAAAAAAAAGTTGCATAGTGCCGCTTTAAGTTACGGCTATACAGCCTTCGACACCAACGAAGGCTGGATAGCCGAAACATTTGTAACTTAATGCATATGGAGAAATAAAAGAGAACATTGAACTCATCATTCTGAGTGTGACCCTTCGCTTGTCATTGTTCGATAGTTAGGAACCAAATTGGACCCCTACAGGTCTGTAACTCCGAGAGTGAAATGGAACCAAATTAGCCTGGTTCCAGACGAATCTGGCCACGCGAGGCTAGAACCAAATCCATTTGGTTCCATTTGTACGCTCTTGGAGTTATTTGCACACTCAAAGAGTTAAGGGGGTCTTAATGCATTTCAAACTGGGGGTCCTTGAAATAAAAAAGTTTGTGAACCACTGGTCTAAACGTATAATCTCAGCACATCCGCATTCCATCTTATTGAAGCCTCATTAATCCGTGCTTGAGCCCCATATAACTCTATCTATCTGTGTGAATTTAGTTCCAGTGTGAACGACAGTGTCAACTTCCTGTTTAAACGGCGGCCAGGCAACTTTTGCTGTAAAAGTTTTCAACTAAGAGTGCTGCCGTCTTGAAAAGATGACCGAACCACCAGTGTTGGGCGAGCTACTTTCAAAATGTAGCTAGCTAAGCTACTAGTTACTCTTCATGAAAAATAACCAAGCTACACTATAAGCTCTCTTTCAAAAATAAGTAGATAACTACAATACAGGATACTTAGTAAAATTAACTATCTACACTACAGGTTACTTAGTAAAAGTATGTGGCTACATTGAAGCTACTTTGTACCTAATGTAGTCGGTCATGTGGCTGAGGACATGTTATGGCACCCAGTAATTGAATAAAACATATGACTTTAAAAGCTGACAATGGATGAAGTTGGAGAATTATCTTTGATGTGGCGAAAAACTGCACTCAAAAACCCATACGTTGTGTTATTTTGAGTTGATGTGCCACTGAAAATGTAGTGATGTAGCTTTTGCCAAAGCTACCCGGCTACATGGTAAAGAAACAACTTTACTTGGAAGCTACGTAATTCAGAACAATAGTGAAGTTACCCACAAACCACTGGGAAATGTAGTTCAGCTAGTAGCTTAGCTACGGCCCAACACTGTGAACCACACGTCTACATTAATAATTCATTATTAATTATCTACAGTGCAGCGATGGCACAGCTGGACAGTACGCGATCCAACACAAGTCATAAACAATGTTCATTTGTCTTGCAAAACAGACAAAAAAAAAAGAAAACTTAAGGCAAATAAGAATGAAAACGACACAGCGCTAATAAGGCGTTGCACTGTGAAATGGAAGTGAAAATCTAGAAACATTGGAGTGTCACCTCGCGTCCTTGTTGCCCTGCTGAATAAGATGAATTTGAATAGTATATCATTGCCGTCGGGTAGAAACCTTGTATCTCCATATTTCAAATGAATGCCATACTTCATCGTTCAAGAGTGCCGTGTCGCATCAGCCTTTTTCACTATTTTAAAACGTTTTTAAAATATTATTAAAAAAGGAACAGTTTTGGACAGACAAGGTTTCCACCCGACAGTAACAAAGCCCAAGCCCTCTTTCTCAATAGAGATACAATACAATAAAGTAGAGTCTGGTCTCACTCGCTTTCATGTGAGTTTAGCGGACATATTGCCCCCCCCCCCCCAAACGCAAAGTCGCGTTGACACTTAGTTCAGTTTGAACATACAGAAAATAAAATGTTCAGTTCACAATGTTATTGTTGACGAAGCATAAATTAGCCAGCTCGGAACAAACTAAAAGCGGCGGAAGCGTTCAGTGAAGTGTTCAGTTCAACACCGGTGAGCGTTGACCCGGGCGCCAACCGATAATAGGAAACAAACGCCATCCGTTGACCTTTTGCTTTTTGCTTGAAGTTTCCTTTCTCGCCAACGGAAGTCAAATGAACTACACCAGAAAACCAGCACTCCTGCGGGCACTGCCCACAGCCCAGCACGCCAACATGGGAAATGGAATAAAGGAGAAACTAGTGCACCACACAGAAGAGGCTTGGCGTTCAGAATTCCCGTCTTTCACCAGAATGTGGTGCTGTTGCTACAGCTCAAAATCTCTAATACCTATTTGTGTAAATTCATGTATATTCATGTCAACTTAGCATGCTTAGGTTGCAGTTTGTGTGGATGGCAGACCAGACTAGTATTCATTTGTCTCTAGTGAGATGACAGTGGTTGGGGGTCTTCGACTCATGGTGGGCTTCTTCCACCTCTGTGAGAGGGGATGTTGGCCGGGCAGGACAAAAAAAAAAGAAAACGCTCATGATGAACCTCCTTCTCGGTGGTCGAAAGGTACAGCAGAACTTGACCGTTTGATGGGTTTATAGCAAAGAACGGAATCCCGGACACCAGCCCTCAAAAAGGTCAGCAGGTAGGTCACGTTTACAATCACGTGAGTCTTGGGTCACTTTGAACAGGTTTTAGCCACTTAAACCCCCGTAGTCTTAGAGAACTGGTTACAACTGTACTTTGACCACTTTTGTCCGTCTACACCAGATCTCTTCGTCCCCAAAAATATCCGATTATAGCCGATCTACAAGCTCACAGTGCGTCGCTTTGCGACGCACTGTGAGCTTGTAGATCTGCTATTTTTGGCTCACGTCCCCCCCCCAGAATATGGACGCTGGGGGTTCAATTGGTTAAGATGTTTGTACCCTCATCTGTGATCTGGGCCAACCGACAGGTTGGCGTCACCACGTGTGATTTGGGATCAGGTGCAGCTGGGTGATGACCTGCTCAGGACATTTCTTTAGTTCCTCCCCCACCAGATGCATACCCATGGTAGAGTCGTGTGTGTGTGTGTGTGTGCGTGTGCGTGTGCGTGTGCGTGTGCGTGTGCGTGTGCATGTGTGTGTGTGCAGGGGTGTACTGGGGATATTTAAGCTAGCGGAGATGTATTTTAATGATGTCACGCACATTAGAACAGCTCTGATAGTGCGATTGATAGAGTGATTTCTATTCATTCTATTCAGCTCAAACGCAGGTTCCCCTGTGTACAAGGAATGTGAAAGCCATCAATGTCTTACATTCCTCTCATAGCGGGAGACGATTAAGAGTCTCATTGTCTTTCATGATCGCCTGTCTGTCTCTCTTGTCTCCGACCTGCCAGCTCAAAAAGCTAGTGGAGCACAGCCCCCCCCTCCAGTGCACCCCTGTGTGTGTGTGGGTGTGTGTGTGCGTGTGCGTGTGGACAGCGTCCCTCAGTGCTGCGTGTCGTGCTTCTTGTGGAAGGTGAGGCGGATGCGCCCCCAGAAGGAGCGGCTCCGCCGGGCCTTGCGGTCGCCGCTGCGCACCGACTTGGCCTCGCGCTGGCGTATCTGGCGCACCAGCGCCGTGAACACCTCGTCGATGTAGTAGCGGAACGCCGCCGATGTCTCGAAGAAGGGACACTGGAACTCGCGGGCCAGCTCGCGGCCCTCCTCCACCGCCACCTGTTTTATTGGTCACAATGACGAGGGACGAGCACAGAGGAAAACTTGTGAGAGTTGAATCATTTTTTATTCACCAAATATGTTTCCCATTTAACAAATTTGACTCAATGAGGGTGGTGCAATCGAGTGAACAGCGACAAATATTAGAGATGATTAACTTATTATATGTTATCTCTGCTGTCCGGCAGAAACCAGCTAACTCCAAAATGTTCATTTTTCAGGAAATGAAAACAAGTGGAGTTAGGAGGTTTTGTTCATCATTGATAAGAACAGCTGAATGGACCTCCAAGCTCACAATGAGGTTGGAGGTCAAAAGGGGGTGGAGCCTGGAGTCAGCAAAACCAGCTAACTCCACCAGAAAGTTTGAGGATCCAATGGAGTTAGCTGGTTTTGTCAGAAGCGCTTTTTAATGCTTTTCATTGGTTCAATATTTTTTTTACCAACACACAGACGTAAAGGGTGTTCAATGGCCCTGATTTATGGGAAAAATGCAAAAGCATCAAAATGGAGTTTGTTTCTGCCGGACAGCAACGATACTATATAACGAGAGTTATGCATATAACTAAGGTTCTACGAATTCCGGATGACCGCCAGAGGCAGTGTTTTCAACACCTGGATATCATCGCGCGCTCGCGCATAGGTCGAATATTAATACCAACAAAGTCACTCGTGACCTGTGTGCACGCACGCCACCTATATAGGTGCGGGGCGCACAGCGTTCATCCTCATGAAATCTTTTCGTCGAGAACGAGATTCCGAGTGACAGTCAACTCTGGCGGTCATCCGGAATTCGTAGAACCTTAGTTATATGCATAACTCTCGTTCTACTTCATTCCTACTGACCGCCAGAGGCAGTGTTTTCAACACCTGGATGACTAATACCAACATAGTCACGAGGAATCTGCGCTTACCGAAGTCGGTTTGCAGATAGAATAAACAGACAACACCACAGCCGTCGCCACAGGATGCGAGACGGCCAGGTTGACTATATATAGGAGCGGGCAAAAGCCCATGAAAGATGAAGCCCATTCGGCTGCATCTCCTGGCCTGCTCCAAGCCATCACAGCTATGTCCTGCCACAGAGCCCGGACGGGACACAATAGGCAGGTACTAGAATGCAGTTGCTCCACCTCTGGTTGAGGAGCAAACTAACAAATCCATAGGCTAGCTGACGTGAAATGCAGAAAGCCTCTGAGGACGTAAGGAGGGGTCGGCCATATGGTAAACCCAGACCCCTCGGAATCCCACTTTAACAGTCTCTGGCAATGGCCAGGGCATAAAGCCCATCTACTCACTTTTGCAGTGAGGACAAAGAGTACTTGCAGATAGTCATCTGAGAGCAGCCCGATGTACCGGCTGGGGACAAAGCTTCCAATACCACAGGCAAGCATCATGAAGGCACCCATGCAACCTGTGGGGGCCAAACGCGGAGAGCATCTCAATGGTAGAGAGGCTGAACCCTCCATCTAACATCATCCGCAGATATCTAGGGCAGCATAAGCACAGAGCAACGCTCTAACCTATGCAGTGGCCCTTGTCCCGACTAGAGCACAGTCTACACTCGCTGGCGTGCAACGCCCTGGTGTACGATGCCCAAAAATCCAGTAATTTTTGGACAATAGTTTTGAATTTCAGTGGCCAATGACGCAGCCGAAGGTTAGGAGTGAGGATGCCACATGCACCTCCCCCCCTAACTGTGACAGGGGAGCTTGTCTCTGTGGAGAGGCCAAGGCACTTCATTGAGAAGCTGCAGTAGGCCAGAGCATCTTGCCCTAACGGACTGGTCTGTCCCGGAAGGGAGACAGACAGTCAACAACGCGTTATGCCCTCAAGGCTAACGGTACTACCGCTCTGCCATACCTATGCACGTGATCCGAACTGCTATCGGATCCAAGAGGCTTCCAGTGGGAAACAAGTCCGCAGCCTGGACTGTACACCCAACAAGCGCATTGCTATGAAATTTGCAAGATGAGGCAAGGTCCACGAAAGGAGCTTCCAAGCCTCCTGCAGAGACTGACTGGGTCAAGCGCCCCAGAAGGCAGACTGTTGACCTATTGTGTTATTGAACACGGCATAACCATCCTGAGGGCCAGGTGGACTGCACGCAGGTCCAGTGCATTAGCGACACTGGCTGGAGACCCTCACCATTCTGTTGCAGTCTTGGGGTTTGAGGCCCAAGCCACAAATATATATGCCCATTTGTACATGCGTGAAATTTGTCCACTGTATTTATTTACCCATCCTAGAACTACTAGGAGCAGTGAGCCGCCATTATCTGGCGCTCATGGGGCAATTAGGGGCTCAGACAGGGACACACATCGACCCACTTCTGGCCTGGCGTCGAACCCGGGACACCCAGAGGCTCTGGCTCATTACCAAAGTAAACAGTGCCAATTCTCTAATCATGCAAGCAAACGCCTAGAATGATAGGCGCTGTATAGGCGCTGGATAGGCGCTGGATAGGCGCTGGATAGGCGCTGGATAGGCGCTGTGTCTGCGCATCAACACTCGCATTCCGGAGGGCCAGGGCGAGGTAGTCAAGGGAATGTCCAATACCTCACATTCCAGCCGCTGTGGCATGGCTTTAGTTAGCAGATCAGAGACTAACACTGTGGCCATGAGCAACGGTCATCCAGCTCGACAGCTTCATCTAGTGACACCACCAGAGAAGCAATGCTCACAGTTTACAGTTAAGGCGTTTAGCAGGCGCTCTTAATCCGGATCGACTTACAGTAAGGTAATGTAAGTAAAGTAAGCAATGTTGGCATCAACCACTAGCCTTAGGTATAGGCCATATTGGGCTGTACTCCCCATGGCTGACAAGCCCTTGGTAAGAGGTTCTGGAACTGGCCCACATGCCAAATCTCATGATGTACGGCACCGAGGGTGTACAACGACGATAGTTGTTGGACGCATCCATCTAGGCCAAGCCGTTATATGGCCAGCTGGGCTATGTACTCTCAACGCTTTCGTCCAGCGACAAGCAGTAGCGGAGTGGGACACACTTACTATGCTGAAGCTATGTTGCGGTGGTCCGCACGTGGTTCCTCAAAGCGGCAGAATGGGATACATTCTCAACGCTGACCCCTTTTTTTTCCTTCGTCCAGCGACAAGCAATAGCGGAGTGGGACACACTTGCTATGCTGAAGCTACGTTACAGTGGGCCGCACGTGGTTCCCCTCCTTTTTCTTTCCTCTGGCCAGCGACCAGCAGCAGCGGAGCGAGACACACTCCCAATGCCAGCGGTATATTCCAGTGGGCGCACGCCGCAGTGGCGTGGTCCCTCCAAAAGCGGCAGAGCGAGACACACTCTCAACGCTAATACTTTACACTCCTTTCGTCCAGCGACAAGCAGTAGCGGAGCGAGACACACTCCTAATGCTTACGCCATATGGCGGTGGGCCGCCCGCCATGGTTTCTCAAAGCGGCAGAGCGAGATGCACTCTCAACGCTAATCCTTTTCCCTTCTTTCGTCCAGTGACAAGCAGTAGTGGAGCGACCAGCAGCAGCGGAGCGAGACACACTCCCAATGCTAGGGGAGGTAGGCTATATTCCATTGGGGGGCACGCCGCAGTGGCACTTACCAGTGCAAAATACAGCATGCAGCTGGTATAACATGACTGTCAGTCATTATTTCTTGTTTCTTTTTTCCTGTCCAGCCTCATCATGATTTGTGTGCATGGGGATCTCATCTTAAACAAGCTCGGTGCTTAATGAGTTTTCCAATTTAGTAGACCTTGTATTGTGAATTTGTACTTCCATGTACTGCTTTCAATTCAGTGGCCAAGAGTTCGTCATCCTGACAATTCCTCTAGCTGAGAAAGCATCCAGAGGGCTCAATGCTAGCATCCCTGTGGGAGGCAAATCCGCCCCAACCAGGCCAACCCAGTCGGCCTTTCTGCCAGCAGTATGCCGCTGCAATTAGCCAAACATTCACGGCCATAGCCTGTGTCAGGCACCATAGTCAGGACATGACCGGCACAAGTAATGGACCTTCCCTTCTGGGACCAGCAATTGTTGCAATAATCCATGGGCAACAGCAACAGAGTGAGACACTCAATACTACTGATGACGTAGCCGTAGCAAAAGCGAGAATCATTCAGGCTACAGTGTCAAGGACACAGTATGATAGTCAAGAAGTGGCAAAGCGAAACACACTTCTATCGTCATATAGAATTCTTTAAGAATATTTCACTACCAAGCACATAGTATTATCTGGATAGCAGCAGAGCGGCATACCCTCAAGCTATGACATCAGTATTCCCAGTATACTGCATATGTTGAATAGCTGCTGGTTTCCCCTTTTGCCGCAGCTAATGGGGATCCATTGCCAATAAACAAAGCTTATTGATTATCAGTACCCAGAGTACAATGTTACTAATATGTAACTTCGTCGTAGCAAGGAGCGACAACCACTCAAGCCACAGTGTCAAGTCATGTGTCAAGTACCCACAGTATGATAACCAAGTGATGGCAAGGCAAGACACACTTGAACCATACCAGTATTATAATTCCATTTTACTACCAAGCACAAAGCAGTATAACCTGAATAGCAGCAGCGAGTCCCACTCAAGCTATGATACACACTCAAACTGTGAGGTTAAGCACACACAGTGGCAGTATTGGCATATATGCTGCTTAAGTCAGCTGTCATTGATCAGCGAGACCTCTTTTATCCCATTAAGACCTGGAACTGTGTCATTTTTAGATTTGAGCTAAAAAGCATTATTTTACACTTTGGGCTATTCAAAAATAGCAGATCTACAAGCTCATAGCGCGGCACCAAGTACATGTAGTAATAGGTACACAGCATATCGTCCAATAACGACAGAGTGAAGCACACTATGGATGTCCTTTATTAGCTGCAGCTAAATTATATTGGACTGGTTAAATTGGGGTTTGAACCAGGGACCTACAGTCTTGCAGGTAGACAGTGTACTGACTGAGCCATTGGATAGCAATCAAGCTAACAAGCGCCATATGTCTGGTAGATAGAATGTCTGCGTCAAAGTGAGAACCACTTTCAGCAAACCCATTCACAGAAGAGCGCCGCTCATACAGTGGTGTAAAGTAACTAAGTACATGTACTCAGTTCTGTACTTAAGTTCAATTTCGCTTAGGTATTTGTACTTTAATGGAGCCCAGTTATCTGCCACTGCGCTCATTAGCGCTTTGGTCGTCTCCTCGAGGCGAAAGAACACCTTCTATGAGACACATTAACCAGTCAATCTGGCTCCACCGCCGTCGTGTCATCGAGGCGAGAGACGGTCTTCTCAAAGCGGCAGAATGGGATACATCCTCAACGCTGAATACTTTCCCCTCTTTTACTTTATTTGTCTGTAAACAGCACAACACATGCACTCACCGTCGCCAATGTACAACTATGGCTCCATAGTTATCTGTGCCAGGTTCAACAACAACGGTGGAGCGGGGAAAGTTAACGGTGTTATTGTCGTTAGCTCCAATGCTAGCAAGCAACCGCTAACTCCATTCACCGTCGCATGCGTTCTTTTTTTTTTTCCCTCTCCTTCCTTGTTCCTTTCCGACAGCCCCTATAAACGGGGTAACGTAATTCCATGGTAGCAGGCTACGCAGTCTCTGGAGGACGGACCGTAGTCCGTAGCCCCAACCGTGTTGGTTACGAAACTTCACGCGTAGCTGCAAGTATCGACCTACGCTTCTGGAGGCGAAAAGATGAAAGAGGATGAACGCTGTGCGCCCCGCACCTATATAGGTGGCGTGCGTGCACACAGGTCACGAGTGACTTTGTTGGTATTAATATTCGACCTATGCGCGAGCGCGCGATGATATCCAGGTGTTGAAAACACTGCCTCTGGCGGTCAGTAGGAATGAAGTAGAACTATTATTATAATATAATAATATAAATACAAGCTCAGCTTGTAGATCGGTTATTTTTGACTAATGTTCCCCCCAGAAAAGGGATGCTGGGGTTCAAGTGGTTAGTATAAGATGCACTCCCTCCATTGCACATCACGTACCATCGTTCTGAAATGTTTATTTACACAACGAAGCGAGGCAATAAGAAATCGTGCAGGTATACTAGTTATATTGTATTAACTAATCTGTCATTCAAATAAGTTCAGGATTGCAGCTTTAATACCAGGTGCATTCATGAACATGGTCCTCACCTGGCGCAGGTGGGCCAGGTCAGACTTGTTGCCCACCAGGACGACGGGGGTGTCGGCGGTGCGCCGTACGCGGTCGATAAGCTGCTTGAAGTGGCGCGCCTCCTGGAAGCTCCTCCGGTCAGTGATGGAGTAGGAGATAATGAAGCCCTCGCCTGCACGCATGTACTGGTCCCTCATGGCCGTGAACTCCGCCTGGACACACACACACACACACACACACACACACACACACACACACACACACACACACACACACACACACACACACACACACACACACACACACACACACACACACACACACACACACACACACACACACACACACACACACACACACACACACACACACACACACACACACACACACACACACACACACACACACACAATGTCATCAATAAGTAGGGAAAGTAGGGAAGACAGTAAACTGTCATTTCCTGTATTTTTTCTGTCAGGTACTGTCCTTAAGGTCTGTGATGAGGTCAAGTACTTAGGCCATTATTTCACAAATGACCTATCTAGGGACATCTACAGGCAACGAAGAATGTTATATGCACAAGCTAACATGATTGTTCGTAAGTTTAGTATTAGTATGTGTTCAGCTTCTGTGAAGTCCAGACTATTCAAAGCTTTTTGCACACCTATGTATACTGCCCACTTGTGGCGGCGCTACAGAAAGTGCAGTATGCAGAAACCCAATGTGGCTTATAATGATGGCAGGATAGTTCACCCAAAAAAATACTTGTTTTCTGTCGATTAGTCACCCCATGGAGACTTGAATCATGCATACAATTACATGTATGGTCATCTTTTGGTTTTTGTCGCATTCCTAAGCCAATAATTTGATGACCAGCGGACTGGTAGGCAGCTGTCTGATTCTGCCAACAGCATCATTTTAATTCTGACTAACCCTGTAGTGAGTTAGGTCAGGTTTGTCTCTTAACTGTGGAACCATTGGCGTGTACGCCTGTATATTAATCTATTATTTACTATTTTTCCTTTGTATTTGTATGTTATTTTTTTATGTTGCTATGGACCGTGTGTCCTTAACTCTTTAACTGCCAGAGTAATAGTGTAATAGTGGTACGCTACTGCCAGCGAAAACGAGCGATTTTATCAACCTTTGAAAAATCATGGAATTTTTTCTGTCAATGCTATCCGCACGGTGATCCTCTCATTACAGACACACAGGGGCCTCGTAAAATGGGGGGGGGGGGGAATTTATCCGATAGCGGAAATCCGTTCCATAGTTGTGGCTGGTTGAAAATAGCTAGTTGAAAATAGCATGTTTTGCCAAAAATATATAGTGTAAAAAAAAAGTACAGGTGCTGAGATTTTTAAGCAATAAGTTAACCAGGGAGTGAATGGAGCAGCACATCTTCAGATCGCGTTATCTCTGGTTCTGTGTGAAAAAAATCTAAAATAAATAAAAAATAAATGGATAGTTGCAACCCTACAGGCAGGAACCCTCAGTTATGTATGAACTTAAGATGACATCTTCATTGTGTCCACGTTTATCCTAAACAAACACACTAAGTTTAAAAAAAGAGAACAGAGAAAAGGTTAACGCATGGATTCTTTACCTGTCCTGCAGTGTCTAGAATGTCCAAGTTGGCTGGCTCATCATCGATCCGGATCTGAGTCTTGTAGGCATCCTCTGATGAAGGTACAGAAACACGACATGAGGAACAAATACCTCATTATGTTCTCTACAATAACACATTTTCACTTCCTAGCACTTTTCATAACCACTAAAAAGCCAGATTTGTCAGGGGTTGTGAGTAGGGCGGTCACGATTACAAATCTAAGTTGACGATTAATTGTCACTCCAATAATTACGATTAACGATTTTATTGTGTTTTTTGGTATTGAACATTGGAACGTATGAAGCCTTTTAAGGCTTCGTAATCAAAAATTGCACAGGGCAGATATGACAAATAACTGAAATAAACAAAGAAAGAATTGACATTTAATAATTTGTATACATGTTAAAATAGCTGATCTACAAGCTTACAACGCATCACAAAGTGACCCGTTGTAAGCTTGTAGATCAGCTATTTCTGCTATTTTTCCAGCAGAAGTGACGCGTTGTAAGCTTGTAGATCTGCTATTTCTGCTTTTTTCTTTATTTGAAAATGTGTGAACATCTTTCAACATGGAAACGATTATGACAATTATGCAAAAATAATTGCGATTCTCTCAAATAATTGCGATTAGACGTTTATGTAATAATTGTGACAGGCCTAGTTGTGAGCTTGTAGGTCAGCTATTTTCTGGATTTTTCTTTTTACATTTGAAAGTCTAAAATAGGGCTTAAGTGGTTAAAAATAAAAAATCGTGAGCAAAAGAGCTGAGCTGGCCTGTGACAGCTTGACTGTGTCTCATAGTGTTTATGAACCGCTGTAATACAAAAGACATTTCTGTTTAATAAACTGTAGCCAAGTGTCAAACCATCCCACATCTGGTCTGCAGTCATCCACGTCCAACAACTCATCCCAGTTCACATTAGACTTTTATATATCTGACTGCATGGAGGATTCAATCTTACCACTCCAAAAAAATACGAATACAAACCTTTATTAACACTCATCTCTAGGCCATATTGTTTTGGGCAGGAACCCCTATTTGTAACTATACCTTTCAGGACGGGAACCCCTTTTGGGGTTCTTGTTGCTATGTACAGTATATTATAGCAACATACATTTGTTATAATTTTGGAATAAATATTATAACTTCGGTCAGGATTTAGAAGGCGTTTTTAGAATCGGCCTCAGGTCTAAATGGGTTACAACAATAAATAATTGGCCTTATTCATACGGTGTCACAAACTGGTGTTTGTTGCTGACAATCAGATCACAGATCACTTCCTGTCGGCAATAGACCACCAATGGTGTATGTATTGACCTTATTTTCTTAACTACTTAAGCCCTATATACTACGTTGTATGACAAACAGTGTTTAATTCTTTTTTTATTATTATTATCATATACGTTTGAGACATTTGAAAAATGTGCCAAAACTAAGGACATCAGGGTTAACGTGGTTAATATATATCTTTTTATCAACTTGTTAAACAGTGATCTTACCAAACATAAATATCAAACATATCAAAAAGGAAAGGCATGAAAGTTGTCTACAATCAAATGAACTCCTTCATACAAGAAAACTAAATCCTGGAAAAATTCTAGTCAGGTTTCAGGTCAAACCACAGCACAGAGACTGCTCTATAACGTATACAATTGGGGTGGTTGTATTTGGTCTCCCTGCTCTTCTATTGAGACATTCAGATTGTGTCAAAGGTCATGTCTCACCTAGACACAGGATCTGACACAAATTTTGACCTGATGGTAAAGATTCAATTTATCCCCTCAGCAAGCAGGCAGGCTCTATTAGCTGTTAGCTCAATGGTGAAAATGTCAGCACTTGTCAGCAGGAAACCAGGTTCGAAAATTAAGGAATTGTTTTCCCAGAATAAAAAACAGTGAATCCTGAAAATAAGGACATTTGAATACAGTAAAACCAATTACAATAATTAAAAACAAAGAAATGGAATAAAATGTCCAACAACTCATCGCAGTTCACATTAGACTTTTATATCTGGCTGGAGGATTCAATATTACCACTCAAAAAATACAAATAAAGGGGGGGAGGTCTATCTCACCTATGGTGGGGTCGTGGTCCTCTGGGAACCGGTGACTGATGAACTGCATGATGATCGCTGAGAGAAAGACACAGAATGATAATTGGCAAAAAACGATTTTAATGATAATACAACAGTGTGTGTGTGTGTGTGTGTGTGTGTGTGTGTGTGTGTGTGTGTGTCAAAAAATTTATGACAAGGTATTTTTTCTTTCTTTAAAACCTTGACAAATATGTTTTATTTGCGATATCGATGAATATGAACTTAAAAGTATACTAGGTTGATTCCATTGATTCCTAGCCAGAACACAATCGAATCTTAACTGGCTGCCGTGTTAAGTGGTCAGAGGGGTGGGCCGTAGGCCTGCCAGAATTATTACATAATCGCCTAATCGCAATTATTTGAGATAATCGTAATTATTTTGCATAATTGTCAAATGTTCATATATTTTCCAAAAACGTCTATTTCCGCAATTCATACCTGCCCTTTGCAATTTTTGCAAAGGGCACATTTAACTTTTATTCATACATATGTTCCAATGCCAAAAACACAATTAAATCGTTAATTGCAATTATTTGTATGACAATTAATCGTCAACTTAAAGGGATACTTCACTTTCACATAAAATAAACATTAAAAAAATATATTAAAAAAAAATGAAAGAAGTTATGGCAAAATAAAGGCCCCCTCACACATTAGTAGGACACTCTAATGCGTGAGGGGGCCATGAATTTTCCATTACTTTTTTCATTTATTTTTAATATATTTTTTAAATGTTTCCCCGGCCCTAAAGTGAAGTATCCCTTTAAATGCAGTAATCGTGACAGCCCTATAGTGGGCCGCGAACGCTTTCAAGATTTCCAAGTGGGCCCTGATCCAGAAAAGGGTTGAGAACCACTACTTTTAGGTGTACACGTCTTGTACGTGTCGGATTTTCCTGAGCAAAAACCACGGGAAAGTAATTAGTACAAATTCCAATCAAGCAACATTCAGCGATGTTGCTAGGAGTCCTAATAAAATGTGTTATTTTTAACAAAGTTAAATAGGCCTACATACAAATAAAAACTAATTAAACAATCTAAACTATAATAACATTGAGAAAAGAATAGAACCACAGGTGATGTCATAGTAGACCGAATGTAACGCCTGGGAATCGAACCCCGGTCTCCCCGCGTGGCAAGCCAACATTTTCATCCATTAGGACCGGGAACGCATCTGTGTAATTTTTTAGATTTATTTTGGCTATTCAAAATATAACAGATCTACAAGCTCATGGCGCGGCGCTACGAGCTTGTAGATCTGCTATTTATTGAAAAATGTGCGCAAATATTTGATTTTTTTTTTTTTTAAAGCAAACATTTCTAACTCAATTCTTTGCTTCTGGGGGATTATGTTTCAGTGGTGCTCAAACCTTTTCATGTCAAGGACCCCCAAAATTACATGTATTTGGCCGCCGACCCCCATCTCAAAATATTTTGTTCCAGGGACCCCCATGAAGCAAAGATTTGAGTTAAAAATTTTCCCTTTAAAAAATATATACCATATTCAAAGACTTCACGATAAAAAAAATAAATAGATCTACAACTCGGTGTGGCGCTATGAGCTTGTAGATCTGCTATTTTTATATTTTTCATCAGCAGTACACTTTGACTTTGGTTTAGAAAATAAGCTTTCCATTTTCTGTTGCCCAGCAGCAGGCCTCAATGTCTTCTTCAGTGGAATTTTACTATGGTGGCATTGCTGGCGTTTTAAAATCACTAGATAACAACGATCAATGTTTTTAATTAACAAGAAATGTCGATGTTGGCGACTGCTCATGGCACAGAGACATAACGTGTTGGCAGTCTGGGTGTTTTACTAAAACGTGTGACCCATACAATCAGGTCAGCTCACGGCACAGACTCCGGGTGTTATACTCAAACGTTTTTTTGTTGTTCATAACGTAGGACAAAGTAGGATGCGGCCATGCAAAATGGCGGTGTCCGTGGATTATTATAATTTTTTTTAAGACCTGAGGCCGATTCAAAATGTTATGTCTTCTCAATCCTAACAGTTTTCTGAAAAACGTATCTTGCTATATCAGTGCTTCTCAAACTTTTTCATGTCGAGAACCCGCAAAATTTTACGCATTTTGTGGAACCCCTGTGGACCTCCAGAAGCAAATATGTGAGTTAAAAATATTCACAAGATTTGCCAAACATTTCACAATTATTATTGTTTTGCAGATCTACAAGCTCTTGTATATCTGCTATTTTTGAATAGCCAAAGTATAAAATAATGGTTAAAGTGGTTAAAATTATTGTGATGCTTTAACTACTTTTGATGGGGACCCCCATGGAACCCCCAAGGACCCCTGAGTGTCACATATATAACTAAAATATAAATTGACACAGATGCTTTCCCGGATTGAATGGGTTAACCCATTAAGACGTGGGACGCATCTGTGTAATTTTTTATTTGAGCTAAAAAGCATTATTTTACACTTTGGCTATTAAAAAATAGCAGATATACAAGCTCATAGCGTGGCACCGAGTGCCACGCTACAAGCTTGTAGATCTGCTTTTTTTGAAAAATCGAGAACATTTGTGCAAATCTTATATATTTTTAAAGCGAACATTTGTAACTCAAATCTCTGCTTCTGGGGGTCCCTGGAACAACATATTTTGAGATTGGGGTCCACGGCCAAATACATATACATTTTGGGGTCCTTGACAGGAAAAATGTTTGAAAACCACTGATATAGTAACACAAGTTTTTTTCAGAAAACTGTTAGGATTTAGAAGACATTTTGTAGAATCAGAACCTCAGGTCTTAAAGGGTAAGACCACTTTGGTAGAGGTTTGGGTTGTGTAGTTACCTTGCCATGATGTAACCCCAAAGGTGGGCAAGAAGTCAAAAATAATTGCTCCATTGATTAGAAATTGATAATTCAAAATATGCTCCTCATTGACTTACATTGTACGGTAAAACAGCTCTCAAAGTCACTCTTTTAGCACATAAATTGCCTGAATCATAGCTGATCAGGCAATATATAGAGCATCACCAAACCCAGTACTGTTTGTTTTTGTAATAAAAATGTCAACTTCCTGTTGATTTTACTATTTGAAGATCTGGATCCGGATCCACGGATCCAGTCCAGGTTTTCTACTTATTAAAAATGGCAAAATCAACAGGAAGTTGACATTTTTATTAACAAAAAAAACAGTACTGGGTTTGGTGATGTTCTATATTGTCTGAATCAACTTTGTTTGAGTTTGTTTATGTGCTAAAAGAGTGACTTTGAGAGCTGTTATGTAAGTCAATGAGGAGCATATTTTGAATTATCAATTTCTAATCAATGGAGCAATTATGTTTTATTTCTTGCCCACCTTTGGAGTTACATCATGGCAAACCTCTACCAAAGTGGTCTTGCCCTTTCATGGGTTAATCTCTGAGACCTAAATGTACACTGTAAAACCCTCAAGTGTTCATTTAACTCAGAGAACACACAAATGGAACCAAGTTTACAGTATGGTTTTCTTCTAATGAACAACAAATGACCCTTTTTAAATAAATGTAATTATGTTAAATGAGGTCCTCTATGTTTTGCCTCAGCATTATCAACACTGTTTCCGGTAGAATATTCCATTAAATGAGACTAATTAGAGCCTGTGTGGTCTTATTAAGATAATATGGTATCTACTGTAATTACAGCATGATTTGGTAGAATAGATTATAAAAATCTAACATGGCATTGTGTTTGATTTCTAATTAGACTATGATCTCATGAAATGGTTTCAAATAACGTATTATCTCCTACTTGGTCTGTAACTAGAGAATAATTTAGTATCATATTTTTGGTGTGGTAAGGCATTATAATCGTTGCTGTCGGGCAGAAACCAGCTAACTAAATTTGTCTGCTTTTTAATTTTTTCCATAAATCAGTGCTATTGAACACCCTTTACGTCTGTGTGTTGGTTAAAAAAATATTGAACCAATGAAAAGTATAAAAAAATCGCTTCTGACAAAACCAGCTAACTCCATTGGATCCTCAAACTTTCTTCTAAAACCAGCTAACTACACCAAATGGGGGTGGAGTTAGCTGGTTTTGCTGACTCCAGGCTCCATGCCCTTTTGACCTCCAACCTCATTGTGAGCTTGGAGGTCCATTCAGCTGTTCTTATCAATGACGAACAAAACCTCCACTTTTTGTTTTTTCATTTCCTGAAAAATTTACATTTTGGAGTTAGCTGGTTTCTGCAGAGATATGCAGTTTATAATCACAGAATAATATAGCTGGTTTCTGCAGAGATATGCAGTTTATAATCACAGAATAATATAGGTATAAGGTGTCTAATTAGGGTATAACTGCTTGTTTACTGTCTAATTAAGAAAATAATGTATTATTAAAAGATACGGCTTGTTACATCTTGTTAATGTAAGAATATAAAACAGGAAGAAAAAAATCCTTGCTTTCAGGAATTCAGGAATAAGTCTTTTTTTTGGATCTAAATAGTTTTTTTCCGGTTAATTGCCCAGCCCTACCCTTAGGGTTCTATTTAGGTTTAGTAATTGAACATGGTGATCATGGGTAAACTTACCACTCTTCCCCACCCCTCCTTCTCCCAGCATGACCAGCTTGTATTCACGGGAGAGCCCCCCAGAGCCCCCCGAAGTCTCCATTCATTCAGCCTGGAGGACACACACACACACACACACACACACACACACACACACACACGTCAATATCTCCATTTGTAACTCAGAAAATTATAAATGTGTACAAATGTGTGCATACCCTTGGCCTTACGGGTCCATTTGGTTAAATTTGTGTGATTCTTTTTCAAATAAAAACAAATGCTATAGAGTGTTTGTTCAGTAACAGGAGTCTCCATGTCTCTCCAGCTCTTCAGTAAACAGGAAATACAATTTCAGGTTAGGATATCAATTAAAGCCAATCAAGAGAAAGAACTCATACAGGATACAAGAATCATACAAGCGAAAATAATGGGATACGAGTGATAAATAAGTGAAATTGGAAGTGATTAAACAAATAAATGAGCAGACAACATTGGAACTGGAACACTATAAAAATGAAGCTGATGAATTGGCACTCTCTCCTGATTGGATGAAATTGGTTACTAACGTGAAACTAGAACACTAGAGAGTTACTGAACAAATATACTCTATAACAGGGGGTTAGGAGGTAGATCTGCTACCAAAAGTAGCAGATCTACAAGCTCGAAATGCGTCGCGTTGGAATCTGCTACTTTTGATGCTTTTGTGTGACGCTGTAGTATGATCAAGTAGGGCATTGATTTACTAAAAAAAACAAGAAAATAAAAAATGGAGATAAGAAATTTCTACCCGACAGCGACAATAAAACATAGTAGTAGAAGTATAAAGTGGATAATCGATTTGTTGATATATAAGAAGATGTTGTTAATTATTTTTTAAATACGTGCTTCTCGATTATTCGATTAATTAAGTAATCAATGGATTAATTGCGAAAATACTCAATAGTTGCAGCCCTACATCAGGGTCAAAAGGAGACCCTCCACGGCCCATCCAGCAGCACTGATGCAGCCTGGTAGACCGTCCAGGTCGCCATGGTCTACTCTAACACCCGCACAGGGAACACACTGCCAATACTCTTTTCATGTGTAGGATAAATTACATGTTGAATGTAATTTAGATCCTGAGTCCACCACAGCTAAAAACCAGAGCGGACGGTCCATGCTCTAGATCGCATATTTTCATTGCGATTTCTTTTGGCTCATATTTGACTTTCCTAATGACCGAAAAACTGTCCACAGTGTTTTTTGTCCCAAACGGGTAAACGCCGTAGTGTTTCCATCAGTGATTAAGGGGCGAAATATCGGCTTGCGAGACTTCCGGAGAGGCTCATCTCACACAAACACTGTGGACAGTTTTCTGTCATTAGGAAAGTCAGATATGAACAAAAACGTCGCGATCAAAATACACAATCTAGACTAGCATGGACCGTCCGCTCTGGTTTTTATCTGCGGTGGAGTTATGACATTTTTCTACTGTACCTCTCGTCCTAGGATATAGTAATATCATATAAAAGGTAAGAAAAACGTAGTCCAAAATTCTCCTTTAAGCAGATTATGTTGTCCTAAGAGTTTTTTGAACTGTTGTTCAAAATGTTCAAAATCAAAATCGAAAATGACACAGATGCCGGTTTCAATGGGTTAAAATACTACTGTTAGTTTATAAAGCACTGAATGGTTTTAGGGTCCAAAATAAAATACATTTCTGATCTTGCGCTGTACATCATCAACCATCCCAACCTCTCATGTCGTCTGGGACAGGTCTGCTTTCTGAACCCAACACAGAGAGTTTAGTTGTTTGCTTCAGAGTGCTTCTTCTGGGGCAAACGTTCGGCCAAAAATAACAGATCTACAAGCTCACAATGAGTCACTCACAATCTGCTATTTTCAGCAAAGAGATGTGGGGTTGGGGGGGGGGGCGGACCTAGTATAGAACTCTGAGGGACCCCGGGCAACTAAGTATATAGGGAATACCAATAATTCAATATGTGCGGTGTCCGCTGCATAGGAAAACAACGCAAAACTATATAAAATAATAATATAAACTCCAAAACAACTCTCACACTGAAATGTTTTTTTAAATATGGTTCTGCCCTTGTTCAGATTGGTCTCCTATTAAGTTCAATTAGTCAAACTAGACCATACCCGGTGAAGGTTATTGCACGTCCTATAGCGCGGTCCCCCCGCGGCACCCCCCGCGGTCACCCCTCCCCACGGGCAACCCCCCACACACCCCCCCGTCACGCACACACCCTCATGCGGCCAGAGCTGTCCCCCGTCGCGAACACACATACGCGGCCGTCGCGCGAACACAAATAATGTCCATTTTGACACGTGCCTCCCCAACGTGCATACACGGCCGCGGAGGCGAGTGTTCTGTGTGTGCAACAGTGCAACGCTGTGGGGCTGTAGATGCGACGCATGCGCACACACAGAGCCAGCGTGTGTGTCGCGACGCATGCGCAGTTTGATCGGGCACAGACGAAGACACCACCAACCAAGACGGACGGACCGACAGAGGTTACTCAAATTATAGTAGGATATTGGATTATAGACAAAACAAATCTCCATGAATTCAAGGCTTCATGGGGTGGGTAATTGATAGGAAAAAAAGTATTTTTTTGGGGTGAAGTATTTCTTTAAGTTTAAAAAGGCCATAATATCATACGACAGAAGTTGAAAACCCTCTCCTTTCTGAAATTGAACGGCACAAAAACAGCAAATGCATTTCTTTTTAGTAGCCTAATCAAATTCCCAGTGTCTCATAAACGACATCCATCTCCATGGGACGCATGCAACAACACATCTTTTGACTGAAATAATTTAATTGCAGCCAAAACGTCATGCAATCACAAGACGTTGTTCCAACTGCTTGTGGTGTGGCAGGCAAGTTGGCTGAAGGCGTTAGCGCACATTAAAAGGGCTTGTGTTGGCATCACACACACACACACACACACACACACACACACACACACACACACACACACACACACACACACACACACACACAGGGCGTTGTGACATCAACCCGCATGACAAACAAAAAACGTGCTATTCATATTTCTGAAACGGAAGCAAGCTTATACTGTATGCCAGGGGTTCCCAACATCAGGTACAGGGGCCAACAGGGGCCCAAATGGACCCTTACTGGTCTGCAACTCTGACAGTGTGCAAATGGAACAAGATTATATATAATGTTTATAACCCATTTGGCTGGCCAGTTGAAACAATTTAAAGCCATTTTACTTTTTTATCAGTTTGATTCTTTGCAAAGAAGTTACCACACACATAACCCTTTGTAGGGCAGTGTAAACAAACTCCATTTTGAAAATGGTGAATTACATTCTTTGAGTTTTAGCTACAAGAGAAAACCTAGAGACCATGTATAACTCTGAGAGCGTTACAGTACCAATGTAACCAAATGTACCCTTATGGGTCAATCTGGTTCCATTTGCACACTCTCAGAGTTAAATTAACACTGAGGATTGATTCTGCAGCGTAGGTTGGGGTCCCAGAGAATGCGATGAGAGAAAATGGGGGTCCACGCCACAGTCTCTAATGCATATCAAACCGGGGTCCTTGGTGGAGAATTACTACTGTACAGTGGTGTAAAGTAACTAAGTACATGTACTCAAGCACTGTACAATTTTGAGGTACTTTTACTTTATCTGAGTATTTCCAATACTTCAACTCCACATCACATTTGCCTCACATCACAGAGGCAAATATTGTACTTTTACTCCACTACAATTATTTGAAAACTTTAGTTACTGGTTACTTTGCAGATATAAATATATTACATTAGAAAACATACATTAACCACTTTACCCCTATTTTATACATAGGCTATTTCAAAATAGCCGATCTACAAGCTCACAACACGTTGCATCGCGACACGTTGTGAGCTTGTAGATCTGCTATTTTCAAACATTTTAGTGCTTTTACTTTTGGCGCTTTAAGTACATTTTGATACCAATACTTTTGT
Source organism: Gymnoscopelus braueri (assembly GCF_963280865.1). Taxonomy (NCBI): domain Eukaryota; kingdom Metazoa; phylum Chordata; class Actinopteri; order Myctophiformes; family Myctophidae; genus Gymnoscopelus; species Gymnoscopelus braueri. Next base: position 48,534,134 of record NC_137613.1, read on the forward strand.
ACTTTTACTCAAGTCAATTTAGAATTCCGTACTTTTACTTGTAACAGAGTACTTGCATTGCAGTATTGATACTTTTACTTAAGTAAAACATTTGAGTACTTTTCCCATTTCAAATCCCGTCCACACAAAAACACACGTAACGTCCACTTGGAGTGCATTCATTCCTGAGCCATAATCTTTAACCATGACATGACACGACACGCCACGACGGCCTAACCTACATTCTCAGCTCAAAGACCTCATGCATGCAGGCCTCACTGTGCTGACCAACGTTGCCAGATGCTGAGAAATAATAAGCAACCAGGTCTATGAAAACAAGCCCAAAAGAAGCAACTAAGTAACACATGAGCACTTTAAACCTATATATACTTCGGCTATTTTGAAAATAGCAATAGAAACAAGCTCACAATGCGACGCGTTGTGAGCTTGTAGATCTGCTATTTTTCAAAAACCTTCTTGGGGGAAAGAGAAAGATTTGAAATATTTTTGAAACATTTTAACAACACAAATCTGATACAGGAGTTCCTGGCACAAAATGTTTTCAGTTGGGGGGTCCTTGATATGAAAGTGTTTCAGAACCACTGGTTTAAAGAACAACAGAGCAACTACACCAAAAAAACACAACCAGCAACTACCAATATTTACAAGCGACTTTACAGAAAAACAAGCCCAAAGTCGCTTATAATAAGCAGACATGGCAACACTGGTGCTGACTGGGCTTTTGCACCTCGCTACAGAATGGACTCTATACAAACACCCATGTTCTCCACCGCATAATCGTCACCTTCTTAAAACAATGGCCGGAGTCTTTTCTTTTTCTTTTCTTTTCATTTTTTTTACACCATACATTCTATATTTGGTTCAGTTTATTCAGCCTTTTGGAGCAAAAAAAAAGTAACTAGACAAATAGGACTTAGACTATTATTTTAAGAAGGTGACTGACTATATGGAAATGCTATTTTAATTTTAACCTCATGTATGTATGTATGCATCTTCTTCACTCAACTCAATACCATTGCTGAATGGGTAGAGAGGCCGCGGGAACCAGAAGGTCCCAGGTTTGATTCCTGGGCCCAGTAATGTGTCCAGGTGTCCCTAAGCACTTAACCTCTAACTGCCCCGCTGGTCAAGCATGACCACCTGGGCAGCAGCAATCAGCTGGGTGAAGCTGAAAAACATATTTTTCCCACGGTATCAAATAGGTCTAATTATTATATTAGACATTGGATTATTTGACCCGTTTCTGTATAGGCTCTATGCACAGCAGCCATATTATCACTTCCTTCACAGGTGTTACCAATGATACTAATGAAGGCTCTGTTCCAAATGGTTCCATTTGTACACTCTCAGAGTTACACACCTGTAAGGGCCCATTTGGAAACCCCTTAAGGAACCATGAGGGTCCCTGGACCCAAATCTTAGACCCACTGGTGTAGCAGTGTTGCCAGTGAGCCAACATGCACAATGTTTGACCAGAATGGAAGAGAGCCTTCATTAGTATCAATGTCTTCGCAATATGGCTGCTGTGCATAGAGCCTATTCCTTGCTCTTCCGTCTATCTCTATTCTTCTTTATTTATATCTACATTCTTCGTAGCTCAAAGGCCTCACATGCAGGCCTCACTGTGCTGACTGGGGTTTTGCACCTCGAGACAGAATGGAATCCATACAAACACGTCGAGAAGAATAACCTTTGAATGGTCCTGTTTGGGCAAGTTAATAAGGAAGAGTAATATGTTACTAATTACTCCTTTAAAAAGTTATAGTAAGTTACTTGGATTAATAAATGTAATATTACTGTTTTGGCCAATTGTAATAAGTTACACTACTAGCCTGTTTAGACCTGTTGTAAGTAACCTACACGTCTTTATACCTTTCAATCCGGGAAACCATCTATGTCATCATTTCATGTTTCCATTTTCTACAGAGGCTGAGAAATAATGACTTTGGTGAAGATTGACAATTCTGTAAAGTTTCCTCGGGTCTAAATGGGTTACCGAGGAATGTCATGATATGACGGTAATATTATTACCTAGTAAATAGTTACTAAGTAAAAGTCTCTTTTCTGGCCCTGTAATGAGTTGCTGTGCGTGTATGCGCCTGTTCACATCGGTCTACCATCAAATGACTTATCAAATGAGTCCTCCACACACACACACACACACACACACACACACACACACACACACACACACACACACACACACACACACACACACACACACACACACACACACACACACACACACACACACACACACACACACACACACACACACACACACACACACACACACACACACACACACACACTAAAGAGGAACTGACTCATATTGGCTTGACAGGCAATCATGTGATTTCATAGGGCAAGGCAGTGGCCAACAGTCTAGTACACAGACAGTATAACCCCACTGGGTTAAATTTAACTCTGAGAGAACGTACAAAATGTAACCAAATGGACCCGAAAGGGTCCATTTGGTTACATGCGAAAACTCAAAGAACGTAATTCACTATATTCAAAATGGAGGTCGTTTACACTGCCCTACAAAGGGTTGTTTGTGGTAACTTCTTTGCAAAGAATCAAACTGATTGAAACAATTGCTTTAAATTGTTTCAACCGGCCAGACAAATGGTTTATAAGCATATAAGTCACGTTGCACTAATTGTTGGTAATTATGTATCGCCCCAAATACTCTGATTTGACCTTGAGACGATTCAATAACTGTTACAATATTGTTACTGCACTTTTTTAGCTGAAAACAGAATGGAGAAAATAAACAAATAGCCTATTCTCTAGGATTGGACAATATATCAATATATCAATGTATCCAGCGATACCCTATCATAACACTGTACGATAAACAACATAAACATTTCAATATAATATAAAACATTAACAGCCTTAGCCTAGTATTATTCAGTGCAGGGCTGTGTAAATCAAGGTAGTAGCCCTGATGAGTTACTACCTTGATTTAGTGTAAGGAAATATACAGTAGATAGAAAACATGACCATTATGGTGACAGGTCCATAATCATATCCCAGGGCCAGTCGTGCCATCAGACATGCTTTCCTGGCAGTGGTGGAAAAAGTACTCAAATACTTAATACTTTTACTTAAGTAAAAGTATCAATACTGCAATATAGAAATACTCTGTTACAAGTAAAAGTCCAGAATTCTAAATCTACTTGATTAAAAGTACAAAAGTATTGGCATAAAAATGCTTAAAGTACCAAAAGTAAAGTTTTTCGCGATGCGACGCGTTGTGAGCTTGTAGATCGGCTATTTTCAAATAGCCTACGTATAAAATAGGGCTAAAGTGGTTAATGTATGTTTCCTAATATCATAATTTATATCTGAAAAGTGACTAGTAACTAAAGTTTTCAAATAAATAATTGTAGTGTAGTAAAAGCACAATATTTGCCTCCGAGATGTAGTGGAGTAGAAGTAAAAGTATTGGAAATTGCAAATACTCAAGTGAAGTACAAATACCTCAAAATTGTACTTTAGTACAGTACTTAAGTAAACGTACTTAGTTACTTTCCACCACTGCTTCCTGGTATGACGTTTTGGGGGACTGGAAGCCCATCCTATAGACCCTACTATGCCCACCCTCCATCCAGGCCTCAACACAGCCTCCTGTCATAATATAGGCCAGTGGCTCTCAAAGTGCCAAGGGTCAAAATGAGTCAATACAACAGCGTCACAATCAGTTTAAACACTTTAACCATATCTATACGTCAGCTATTTAAATAGAGCAGATCTACAAGCCCTCAGCGCGTCACGTGGCGACGTGTTGGGACGCGTACATCGGCTATTTTCAAACAATCTTGAAAAACAAAAGTGACGATACAATACAGCGCACACACACACACACACACACACACACACACACACACACACACACACACACACACACACACACACACACACACACACACACACACACACACACACACACACACACACACACACACACACACACAAGTTTCATTTCAGCTGTTCGAGGGAGGGAGGGGATTAAAATATCTCCAAATGGGATTAAATTTGCTTTGGATTTTTTTTTTCTTCTCTTTTTAAACACTTAATAACCACAGCACGCCGTACAGTAGCCCTGCTTGTTGCCTGGCAGACAAATGCACCCAATAATAATCACACTTATTTGTATTCCAAATGTATCTATTCAAGTTCATCAGTTCTAAAAGTGAAACAATAACTTGAGTCGAAGGGCAAAGAAAAGAAAAGAAAAAGTGCTCGACAGCAGTGGTGTAAAGTAACTAAGTAGTAAGTACAGTAGGTAAAAATACCTCAATACTTTTATACTTCTACTCCACTACATCTCAGAGGCAAATATTGTACTTTATACTCCACTACAATTATTTGACAGCTTTAGTTACCTTGCAGATTTAGAACTGTGGCTATTCAACGCGTTGTTGGCTTGAAGATCTGCTATTTATTTATTTGTATTTAGTACTTTTACTTTTGTACTTTACGTACATGTTGATGCCAATACTTTTGCACTTTTCACTCAAGCTAAAATTCTAACACAGATATAAGGCCTTTTACTTGTAACAGAGTATATGGTGGTATTGCTACTATTACTCAGTGGTGTAAAGTAACTAAGTACATTTACTCAAGTACTGTATTTAAGTAAAAATTTACTTTACTGGAGTATTTCCAATTTTCAGTACTTTTACTTTCACTCCATTACATCTCAGAGGCAAATATTATACTTTTACTCCACTACAATTATATGAAAACTTCAGCTACTTTGTAGATTTTGATTATTATTACAAAACATACATTGACCACTTCAGCCCTATATACATACATCTAGGGTTAGGGTATCTATGAATTTGAAAACTTTTGAAATGGGACATTCTGCATAATGACTACTTTCTACTTTTGGTAATGTAAGTGCATTTTCATACCAATACGTTTGTACTTTTACTCAAGTCAATTTTGCATTCCGGGACTCACTTGCAACAGAGTATTTACATTGTAGTATCGATACTTTTACTTTAATACAAAAAATTGAGTACTTTTACCACCACTGTAGTGCTATTACTTAATAATAATCCGAGTACTTTCTACCACCATAGTGCTCGACACGGTCAAAGAGAGTTGAAGAGAACATGAACTCAACCTTTCCCCCACTTTCTTTATTCCGACTCCCATTAAAACCAGTGGAGGCTCTACAACAACCAGCAGTCCCACTGCAAGAAAAACACCATCACGGTTTATAACGGCTACAGTTCATTCAACAATAACGCTCGTTCGTGCTTTATTGGAGAGCTGATCATTCAGAATGTTTTAGCTCGATAGCACGAATATAGCTCCTAGCTCTGGTCCACCATAGCGTATAGCGTTAGAAGGAGTTCTCCTTAACGCTATGTTACTCTGGAGCCGTTGCCCGCACAACCCCGGTAGCGCAGCCTCTCGTCTTTAGTCAAAAATAAAACATACACTTTCGCTACTCACCAAAACAAAGACGGGTTTAATATGTTGAAATCCTACTCTCCTTAGTGGGAAAACTCGGAGCCCCCCCAACTCACGTTTGAAATACTCCTTTTTGGCCAGAAAATAAAATATTTCACCGGATTGGACACCTTTTCCAGTTGCTCCACTGCGCCCCCTACAGATCTAGTCATTGGAAATGTTCTGTAGACCAGATCTGTAGAGGGCGCAGCGGAGCAACTAAAACAAATTTCCTTCCGGTGAAATGTTTTCTTTTCTGGACAAAAAGTGTATTTTAGACGTGAGGTGGGGGGCTCCGAGTGTCCCCACCACGGAAAGTAGGCTTTCAACATCGTAAAACCGTCTTTGTTTTGGCGAGTAGCGAAAGCGTATTCTTTATTTTGACTAAAGACGAGAGGCTGCGCAGCCTGCGCTACCGCGGGTGTGCGGGCAACGGCTTGAAAGTACCATAGCGTTAAAGGAGAACTCCTTCTAACAACGCTATGGACCAGCAGAGCTAGAATAGCTCCCATAGCGATAGATATAGAAACGCATGGCCTTGCAGATCAGTGACAATACACATCGACACAAAAGTTGCTGAATAAACGCGTTCACTCACCTCTGATCGCTACATGTATCGCTTCATATCTGCAATGTACATACTGTATACACTGTAGTACACACTGTACACACTCCTATGGCCTTTCTGTGCTGCTGATCGCTGCATGGAGGCTGTTCTACGAGACAAAAACATCCATAAACACTGAACACAACACATACACACACACACACACTAACAGTCACTCACACTGCAAGTACAGCAGTCATGCCAGATGTTGCGAGAGAAATAAGCAACCCGTTCCATGAAAGCAAGCCCAAAAGAAGCCACATGATTTGAAAATAGCCGATCTTTACAAAACATTTATTCAAATATTTGAGAACCACTGGTTTAATAAATAATTAAAACATTTGTAAGCAAGCCTAAATAAGCAAGTACACGTTAGAAACCAGCCCAAATTGTATTTTTTTACAAGCAACTTTACAGAAAAAGAAGCCCAAAGTCGCTTATAATAAGCGGACATGGCAACGCTGAAGTACAGCAGTGTGTGCATGCACAGGAGGGACCAGCCCCGCGGCAGCAGGCCCCTGCAGGGTCCCTCCGCCCGTCATTTTAAAGCTCCTGCTAGCTTACACTTCTTGGCAACTGTCAAAAACTATAAATACTTGACTGTCTGCAATGGTGGACAAAGAAGTACTCAAGTAGATACTTTTACTTGAGTATTCAAAAGTGCACATTATGAGGTGCATTTTATTTTTTAATATCAATGCTTTGGTGTATTGAAATTTGGAACCCCCCCCCCCAAATAATAATAAAATAATTATAATAATAATATTTAAAAAATAAATAATAATAATAATAATAATAATAATAATAATAATAATAATAATAATAATAATAATAATAATAATTAGAAATGTAGTGGAGTGACATTCATGTATGTACTTAAGTAAAATAAATTAGGTAGTTTTACTTGAGTATTTCCAATTCTCATTTTTTTTTTACTTCTACTCCACTACATTTCAGAGGCAAATATTGTATACTTTACTCCACTACAATTATTTGAAAACTTTAGTTACTATACTTTGTAGATTTTGAGTATTATTACAAAACATACATTAACCACTTCAGCCCTATATACATTTAGGCCATTTGAAAATAACACATTATGAGCTTGTAGATCTACATTTTAAAACTTGTGAAATGGGACATTCTGCATAATAAGAACTTTCTACTTTTGGTAAGTAAGTACATTTTGATGCCAATACCTTTGTACTTTTACTCAAGTCAATTTTTAATTCTGGACTTTTACTTGTAACAGAGTACTTCTACATTGCAGTATTGATACTTTTACATAAGTAAGAAATGTGAGTACTTTTTCCACCACTGCACACAAATACATACATTTGGTACCACTGTGTACACTCTCAGAGGAGTTACAGTGTGGGCTACTGATCTTGTGACAGCTAGCTCACTTCTCTGCACATATTTTCCCTTGCAAGGAGTGTGAGCGTGTGTGTGTGTGTGTGTGTGTGTGTGTGTGTGTGTGTGTGTGTGTGTGTGTGTGTGTGTGTGTGTGTGTGTGTGTGTGTGTGTGTGTGTGTGTGTGTGTGTGCGCGCGCGCGCGCGCGGCGCGGCGCGGCGCGCGCCCTAGAGGGGAGAGATAAGAGTAAAGTCGTGGAATGCAAAGCAGTGTGAATTGTATTCTTTATTTTCATTTGCACATTCACTATGTTAATGCATGTATGAATTTAGCCTGAAATGTGTATGCTACACTATGTAGATAATGTAGACAGACAGACAGACAGACAGTTATTGTTTGAATCAGACAGACACTCCCCACCTTTCTGTCTCTGTCTGATTCAAACAATAACTATTAAGCCCTTTCAAAAGACAGCAGGGACTGCTCTGATGCAATGCAAGCTGAGATAATTGTTCCATAATTACAGCGTGTTGCTTGTTGTCGAAGCATTGTTTTTGTTGGCCCACAATTAATGTAATTTAACAATTGATGCAGTGGATTAAAGATACAATTAATGTACACAATAATCTAGTTGTTAAAACCAGTGGTGGTAAAAGTAATCAAATTTGTACTTAAGTAAAAGTATCAATACTGCAATCTAGAAATACTCTGTTACAAGTAAAAGTCCGGAATTCAAAATGTATTTGAGTAAAAGTACAAAAGTATTGGTATCAAAATGTACTTAAAGTACCAAAAGTAGAAAGTACTCATTATGCAGAATGTCCCATTTCACAAGTTTTCAAATGTACAAAACGTATAACAATCTTTTGAAAATAGCAGATCTACAAGCTCACAATGGGTCACATTGTGAGCTTGTAGATCGGCTATTTTCAAATGGCCAAAATGGATGGGCTGAAGTGGTTAATGTATGTTTTGTAATAATAATCAAAATCTACAAAGTAACTATAGAAACTAAAGTTTTCAAATAATTGTAGTGGAGTAAAAGTACAATATTTGCCTTTAAGATGTAGTGGAGACCGAAGTAAAAGTACTGAAAATTGGAAATACTCCAGTAAAGTAAAAGTACCTTAAAAATGTACTTTTGTACAAGCATCTGTATGGGGGGAGGGGGGGTCTACCAAGGATGAGTGAGAAGATAGCCAGGAGAATGAGGTTGGCCAGTCAATGCCATAGACACCAGGTAGCTTTGTGCTATGGGAGCCAACACACGGCCAACCATCAGCGGAGGGCTCATCTGAGGATGACCTATAGAGCAAGAGTTCCCAACCATTTCAGGCCACGACCCACAAAAAGAATCATATTTGAACTTGGGACCCCCCAGCCTGACAAGCACTTGGAATTGTATAGGCATTACATTTAGTTTTAGTCGGTTCCACAGAGATATTGTGAAAATAGCCGAACTACAAGCTCACAACGCCTTGCAGTGAGCTTGTAGATCGCCTATTTTCACAAGCCTCTTTCTTACATAATATTTGACAATTCCGTATTAAAAAAGTCTTACAAGTAATTAAATTGTAAGTTTAGAGATGTGCAGAAACCCTGAATATACTTATACTGTATGTTGGTCTGTTTACTGTTCAGTGAGAAAACGATATTGCACATTACGCTAATCATCTGGGGACCGCCCCAAAATAACTTGGGACCCCCATTGGGAACCAGTGGAGAGATGCACTGTGCTGCTGACAGTATGTGTGGGCAGTAGGCTAGAGCTGTATAGACTTGAGTCCACATGTCTGTCAGAATCTTTGCTATGACAGGCTCCAGGCTTGACCTGGACCTGCACCAAAATACCATCTGTCTTTGCTTAATCTCCACCAGGCCCGAGGCAGGAGGGAGAGGTGTTTTCAGCCCTGTGTGTTCGTGCATGTGTGGCTGTATGTGTCCGTATGCAATCCACTTATACCAATCAGCATCAAATGTCTTGTGAATAAATCTGAAAATAATTAGGCTTTGGAAAATGGTCAGCAGAAAAAGTATTATTATTTTCTTTTCTCTCCTGCTCATATTCTACCTTCAACCTCTCTCTTCTGACGGAAACTACAAAATGGTGGAGCGCACACAAAAATAAATTCACCCGCGTCTTTACACCTGCAAACCTGTAATGTGACAATAAAGCAGATCATGGGGTAAAACGTGCTGAAACATTGGTTGGTCCTTTTTTTTACTTGACTTGAGACTTGAAAATAGGACTGGAAAAAAATAATAATTCAAGGTGACAAAAGTAGGAAAGACTCAAAAGACCAGCACAGGTTGTAATAAATGTTAACGCTTAGCCTTTATTCCATTGCAGGACTGATGTTTTGTCATGTTCAAAAACATCAGTGGTAATGAAACTCCATACCAAAGTAAGTGATGAAGTTCTCATCTACTATCATTGGACTATTTGAATATTTGAGTTGAAATTTAAGATAGCAGAAAGTTGGAAAAAACATTTTTACATCTACAAGTCAAACTTCTCAACAGCTCATGGGAATATGCATCTAAATTCTGTGTATATTTGCCCAAAAAAATAAACATTGCACAAATCAACAGCAGCAGACTTCACCAAAAGAATCAGAAATTTGTTTCATTTTCCTTCTTTTTTTTTTGTTTGCATAAATTTCTTGACATTTTCATGAACGGTAAATTCCAACAAGAGTGTCATGCCATACATGAAGAGAGAAATCAAGGGGGATTAGGGGAGATTAAGTCTTCAGGACACCGCAGAGTAAGAAACAAGTCACAATGCCACTTTTCTTATACAATATGTCCACGTTTTCCAGAACGTCACAAAAAGGCCAAAGGAATTGACAAAATGATGAAATAAAAGATTGCATTGAGCATTTCAGAGGGCTTGCAGATTCCAAAAGCCACTCTTATTAAGTGCAGCATACATGAACATGAAGCACAGTTATTTGTAATGATAAAGGATATATGCACTTCACCCCTTAACCAATTAAACCCTAAAGTATATACTTTGTTGACCGGAGCACCCCCAGGGCTCTATACTAGGCCCCCTCCTTTTTCCCCTCTACACCAAATATCTTGGCCGAAAATAGCCTAAACCAGTGATTTTCAACTTTTTTTTATTTCAAGGACCCCTAGTATGATATGCATTATAGGCCACGCACCCCATTTTGATACATTTTGGTTTTTTGAATCTTTCGGACCCCAATTTAGCACCGTACAATCCTGTGTTTATTCAACTCAGAGAGTATACAAATGGAACCATTTGTACACTCTCAGAGTTACAACCCCGTAAGGGTCCGTTTCGACCCATGTTGGTCCCCAGACCGAACGTTGAGAAACAGTGGCCTAAACCCTCTATAGTTGACTGGGGTCGCCCAGTGCTCTATACTAGGGCTACTACTTTTTTCCTCGACACCAAATCGCTTCACCGAATATAGCCGATCTACAAGCTCATAACGCATCACAATGCGATGCCTTGTAAGCTCACAGATCTGCTATTCTTGTCGAAACGTTCGCCCCCCCCCCCCCCCAGAAGAGGGCCTCGCTTTAAAGGTTCACGAAGTTAAGTACACGATAATGCACATCAAAGCTGCTATTCACATCATATTATGCATTACCTGACGTGATTGTTTTGTGATAGTTCGGACACGGGAGCGTGTGAGAAGGCTGATTTAGCGTGGTTTATTCGCTTTAGCTAGTGTTTTTTTTTATTTTTTTTAACTTCACTTGGAAAAGTGGAGTCAAGGGTCTGTTTGTACCCCAAACACGGGCATGCATCCATGAAGCTGAGCGGTTCATACGCAGACACGGCGAGATGTGGCTCTTCAAATGACTTTGACAGCAGTGTGTACAGTCCAAACCAAAAGTCACTTTGATGGGCTTGTTGACAAGTGAAACAAGTTTGACAGAGTGTTTACGGGTGACGGCTGAAGGTGAAATGGTGCATGCGACCGCACCGTGAAACATAATTACAGCATTATACTATAAACCAGTGGTTCTCAAACATCTTAAATTCAAGGACCCCCCATTGGGCCACACGGACCCCCATTTCATACGATTTTCTATCTTTGGGAGCCCAGTCTATACACTGTAAAATCCTATACACTGTAAAAGTCAGAGACTGCACAAATTAAACCAAATTGACCTTAAGGGTCTATTTGGTTCCATTTGTGCGCTCTCTGACTCACAGACCCTTAACTCCTCAATGACCCCCGGGGGTCCCCAGACGTCACTTTAAGAACCACTTGTTATAAAGCACATTTACAGTAATGCAGCTATACTGTAAAGCACACTCACGGTAAGACTGTTTTACTGTAAAATTCAGAGTAAAGCCGTTTTTAACAGTAAAACATAACAGTAAAGGTACTGTAAACCGATAATTACAGTAACTTACTGGCAACAGTGTTACCAGTAAGTTACTGCAAATAATAATAATAAAATACAGTGTGCCCACTCAGCCTTTTTATTTTTTATCATTATCGTTTTTTTTTAAGGTCTATTAAATTAGTCACTTTTGCTGCTGACCAAGACAGAGTCGGAGGTCAAGGACAAGTTGAAGGTCAAGGGCTTTGGGCAAAGCAATAAGGGCACCAGAATCCTCATAACAGACACAGGTCCCTGTATCTAAAACCTGTCACCCACACACTGCGGCGGGTGCAAATATTATAGCGGTGAAATGTCAAAACAGCAGGCAAAACCACTGTATACAGTAGTTCTAAGTGGGAGATTCAGGGAAGGGAATTGATTGAGATGACATCATCAGAAATCAGTGATTACAGTGATTCGTGATTACTTTTTTAATTTCAAGGACCCCCAGTTTGATATGCATTAGGCCATCGGACCCCCATTAGATTTTTTTATTTTTTTTTAACTGGGACCCTTACGGGTCCATTTGGTTCCATTTCTACACTCTCTGAGTTACAGAGCGGTAAGGATCTGTTTGGTTCCTAATCCTAACTATGAATCATTTAACGTGGGGACCCCCTGGAACCCTCTCAAGGACCCCTAGGGGTCCCAGGACCCTACGCCTAGAACCAGTGACACATAGGATAGCACAAGAAACCCCAAATCCTCACGTTATGCATTGTTTTGTGGTGGAATGTGCTTTGACAGCACTGACTCAGGAGAATGGGTGAGTTTACAGAGATCCCATTTCAGCTTAGATCTTCCTGACACTTACGAAATATTCGTAGTGACTTTGTTCCATATTAAACGTTCAGATTACCTCAGTGCAGTACATTGAGGTTATATCGTATATAGTTGCTACCATGTCTGTCCCTACAGAGCGAAATCAATGTTAACATCTTATATGCGAGTACATATGAGACAAATTATTCGTTTTTGCTAGTTTTTTTGTTGAGGAACCTAAGCCAAAGAGGAGCAGTGGCTCAACCGGAAGGCTATCGGTTCGATTCCCGGCTCCACCTGGGGTTAGAGCCGAAGAGTCCTTGAGTAAGATACCGAACTGCTCCCAATGAGCAGGTGCCTTGCGTGGCTGCCATCGGTGAATGGGTGAATGTAATGGATATCGTAAAGCGCTTCGAATAAAGTCGCTCTATAAATGTATCATTAACCATTCTTTATTTACCATTTAATTTGTGTTTTATGTACTTGTATATAAGATGTAACGGTAAAAAAGATAAACACTTGTGGGTCAATTTGCACACCCAGAGTTCAGTTAACAATAAAATTCATGCTAGGAGGGAGAGCTTGCTTCAGCTCAGCTCCAGACAATAAAAAGCTCTATCTCCACACACCAAATCTATTGTTCCACAGCCAGCTCTCAACTCCATTGTTAGTGAGACTGATTGCTGTCAGCCTCAGTAGCACAATACTTTGTTGTTCTTTTTTTCCATGACCCAGATTGATTCCATCATCCTGAACTTGAACATAAATTATGTAATTCCTTGAAACGGGTGAGCCATAAAGCCTGGTTTGTATACTATAATAACCGATCTACAAGCTCACAAAGTGTGGCGCGTCGTGATCTCGCACATCGGCTATTTCCGGCGCACACGCCGGCACACGACTCAAGTGTAACACAGGGTTAAATTCCACCAAACCAGACGGCGGCTAACAAATCTAAAAGGTAATTCAACCTTAGAGTTTAGTGTGTATTTTCTTTTATAGTACTATAGTGTTTGAGGCAACAGACAAGTTGCTAAAATTAGACTGCAACACCCACTCGGCACAGGAAGCTGGCAGCGCTTTGACAAGCACCCCGCGGCTGAACTCTACAGCGCTTGTCAAAAACAAAACGGCACGCTGCCTGCCACCCCCAAATTTCCTAAGAAACCGACATTGTGAACACATGATGCGAGGAAGGAGGAGGAGGCTACAAACCTGGATAACACACAGGCACATGCACCGTCCAGGCACTTACACAACAACCACGCAGTTTCACTCCCACCCCATGCTGCCTCTGACGTCTGTGTTGTTATCAGAAAAGAGCTTTGTGATAACGTTTCAGGACGAGAAATAGGCGACGTAGTTGCTCAATATTGACTCGTACAATGTGAAATGAAATGAATTGAACACAGGAAGTAGCTTTTCATCCCAACATTGCAGTTAAAGGTTTCTTCATTTCTAGATTTGGTCATTGTCGACAACATAGTTATGAATGTCAAGTTCTATGTTCAATTTCTAAATATATTATGACCGATTCCCACCTTATCAGTATGGCAATATAAATGTCAGCAGAATTAATTTTGTACTACATAGGTGAAATAGAGATAATAGAGAACTTATCCTCAAGTTTCCTGGGGCATGGTAGGCATCACTTCCTGTCGATTTGATCCCTGATACCTGATCAAATCGACAGGAAGTGATGTCCACCATGCCCGAGGAAACTTGTGGATAGCCCCAGGGTATTCTTCTGGTTTTGACTTAGTGCTAAGCTCTGACCCTTTGGAGCTTAATATCAGTGGTGGAAAGTAACTAAGTGCATGTACTCAAGTACTGTACTTAAGTACAATTTTGAGGTATTTGTACTTTACTTGAGTATTTCCAATTTCCAATACTTTTACCTCTACTCCACTACATCTCAGAGTCAAATTTTGTACTTTTACTCCACTACAATTATTTGAAAACTTTAGTTACTAGTTACTTTGTAGATTTTGATTATTATTACAAAACATACATTAACCACTTCAGCCCTATATACATTTCGGCCATTTGAAAATAGCCGATCAACGCATTGCGACGCATTGTGAGCTTGTAGATCTTTCAAAAATATTTGTATACATTTGAAAACTTGTAATGAGACATTCTGCATAATGAGTACTTTTACTTTTGGTACTTTAAGTACATTTTGATGCCAATACTTTGATACTTTTACTCAAGTGCATTTTGAATTCCGGACTTTTACCTGTAACAGAGTATTTCTACATTGCAGTATTGACTTTTACTTAAGTAAAACATTTGAGTACTTTTTCCACCACTGCTTAATATAATTATTTCTGTATTTCGTGAAACTACCTATTATACTGTATGTGCCTGGGGGCGTACATGCACCTGGAGTGCACATTGATGTAGCATAGTGCCTGGGGCGAATATGTCTCTGTGGTCTAGGCCTGCAGCACCCCCTATAGGATGAGGGTGAACAATATCTGAAGTCTTCCTTTTCCCTCAAAATCTAAAATACATTGACGTATTTCATACAAAGGGATAACAGTAGCACATGTCATATTTTACGATACCATAATGTTTCCAAAGTGCATTTTTTTAAAATCCTTCAATGGTTTAATCATGCAATAAATAGTATGTAGGATATTACAGGTTTGTGGATTGTTACCTTTGTCTACAGCCTGTGGATGTGTATTTGTAAAGGGGGGAATTACACGTGGATACCGCGTCTACATTACGTAATATTAAATGACATGTTAATACTCATGTTTTAAATGGTTATACTGTAGTCGATAGTCATTAATTCCAGAAAGTCTCGTCTTGTTTGTCTGAGTTTGGGAGTGGTTTGTAATATTTGGGATGATTTCCTGGACTCTGATGCTAAAGTTGATCTGTGCATTCCGTATGGGGGTTCCTTCCAACATGGTAAAATCCTCAGTGTTTAACTCCGATAGGGTGCAAATGGAACCAAATTGAGCAGGCGCGTGCACACAGACATCAAAGGGTGCTCGAGCCATTGCCCTTTCTGTAAAAAGTGC
Source organism: Gymnoscopelus braueri (assembly GCF_963280865.1). Classification (NCBI taxonomy): domain Eukaryota; kingdom Metazoa; phylum Chordata; class Actinopteri; order Myctophiformes; family Myctophidae; genus Gymnoscopelus; species Gymnoscopelus braueri. The sequence goes on from NC_137613.1 coordinate 48,549,741, forward strand.
CCTCTCCAGACCGTGAATTCAGCATTTACTGTGATTGAAATGCAAATATTCAAAGGCAGCATTCAAGAGAATTGCCTTTTTCTAATCCAAAAGTGCCCTTTTAGAAAGTCAGCCCCTGCGCCCCTCTTAAAGGACTAGTTCACCCAAAAAAATACTTATTTTCTATCAATTACACACCCCATGAAGCATTGAATTCATGGATTTGTTTTTGTTTTTGTCGCATTTGAGTCTCCTACCTGATACATTAGCATCTTTCCGCCAGTAATAACATTTTTGGCTCACGAATGTGACAAAAACTAAAAAATCTCTGTGAATTCAATGCTTCATGGGGTGTGTAATTGATAGAAAATAAGTACTTTTTTGGGTGAACAACTCCTTTAACATTCTCTGCACGTCCCTGCCCGTGAGGGTCCACTTGGTTCCGTCTGCGCCCTCTCGGAGTTAGACAAACACTCAGCATTTTCGAATGTAGATGACTGTGCAACTTCGAGGCTCACGGCGTCTCCTCTCCCCCGCCCCGCCCCGCCCCGCCCCGCCCCCCCGGGGCCTCCTTTAATATTCGTCCATGTTGTGCCACTTGGCGATCTGCCGCCGCGGGTTGTCGCACACCTCCCGCCAGTGGGTGACGCCCGAGGGCATGGGGCTCTGGCCGCCCAGCACCAGGCGGCCCACCACCTCGTTCTTGGTGGTCCGGTCGAAGTCGACCACCAGGAACTCCACGGAGATGTCGGCCAGCAGCTCGGCGGGGACCTCGTAGATGAAGGACTCGTTGAACACGGGGTTGAGCGTGCACTTCTTCACGTGCGTCTTCTTCTTGGCGATGCGCTTGCGGCCGTAGTAGACGTTCACCTTCACGTAGGGGTCTGGGGGGAGGGGGGGGGGGTGGGCAGAGAGCAGGGCAGAGAGCAGACCAGAGAGCGGTATTAGAGGATGTTGGAATGGTTACATCACTTTAAAGGCGAATAGACCAGTGGTTGTCAAACTGTTTGATGTCAAGGACCCCCAAATTGACATATATTAGCCCACGGACCACCCAGTTGAAAAGATAGAGCCTGGGACCCCCATAAGAGAAGATATTTACAGTTATAGCAGTGATTCTCAAACATTTCAAGGACCCCCATTTTGACATGCATTAGGCTACGGAGTGGACCCCCATTTGATACCATTTTGATCTCTGGGACCCCTAATCTAGACTGTAGTATCATCTGTGTTCATTTAACTCTGAGACACCAGGATCTAAATGTCTCAATGGAAGAATAGGGAGACCACCTCCAACCACTGCAGATGCACTATATTGTAATAACATACTCTTCCATACAGATGGGTTAAAATAACCTTTTAAGTTCAAGTATTAAATAAAATAAGCTTTGTCTATGTCAATGACGTTATTTGGAGCAGATGGTGCATTGGATACTAGACACTGCCATCTTTATTGTTGCTTGGACATAATTGCAATGACCTCTGTTTGTCAGGAGATGGAGACAAAGGCCGTAACACCTGCAGCTATGCAGCCCTGTGTAGATGGCCACTATTCAAGGGTTTTATATATATTCTTGGAAATCTTGAAATCATGACATTTGACTATAGGCCTATAATATTTTTTATTTAGCTGAATAATTGTACCCCTTTTTTCTCTCAATTTACTTATTATGCCAATTTCCACACTGATGAAGGCTGGGTAGCCAACATGTTTGTTTTAACTTAAGGCATATGGAGAACTTTGATCCTGTGATTCTTGAGTGCGACCCTTCGCTTTGTCATCGTTTGCCATTTAATTCCTCCCCTCATACAGTACATTATTTCTGTGTCGCCACTGCTTAGTATAAGCCTTATACTCTACTGGCTCACCTGCCAGTGAGGAGCCTCCACCAGGAGGACATAATGCCTCCGTCCTACACTCCTCCCTTTCAACATTCCCAGCCCGTTGGACTTGGTAGTATAGTGACAAAGATCATCCTCCCAGCACGGAGGCTTCCCTTCCCTGAACAAGGATATTTGTGTTCGTATAGGCGGCCTACCCCGGATGCACCGTGGTGAATTCAAACCCCTATAGACTTTACCCTGAGTTTTAACCCATTTTAACGTTTGATACATATTCATTGGCTTCAATCACAATGTTTGCTTTATAAGATAGTAGAGTATATAGAGCATTGGCTCTCAAAGTGGGGTCTGGGGACCCCCAGGTGTCCTTGAGGGGGTTCCAGGGGGTCCCCAGCAAAAGCAGTTAACATCACAATCATTTTAACCACTTCATCCATTTATATGTTGGCTATTCAAAAATAGCAGATATGCAAGCCCACAGTGCGTCACAAAATATTTTCAGATTTCCGAAAAAGTATGAGAACCACTGGTGTAGAGACACAGGAAACCAAGGTCAGGGAGAAGGGAGACATACGAGACATGGCGGGAGCCAGATTCAAACTCGGGTCCTTTCCTTGTGACTCACATGTCGACCGTGCTCTAACTACCCCCTATTTGTTCTGTTTTATAAATCTGATATACAGTAATATGGCTCACAGGTATTTGTAGAAATGTGTCAAGTCACACTATAGAGATGTGGTCCTTAATGGACTGATATTCACCCACATCGAGAGTGAGTTTTGTCTGCTGTTCATATCAAAAACAAAACGTCTGTCGGGTGGAAACCTCATATGTCCAAAACTGTTACTTTTCAGGATTCAAATTCAAAAACAGCAAAAGCAGCAGATCTACAAGCTCGAAACGCATCGCTTGCGGATCTGCTACTTTCGATGCTTTTGTGTGATGCTGTAGTGTGATCAAGTAGGGCGTTCATTTACGAAAAAACACAAAAAGTTAGAATATGGAGATAGGAGGTTTCCGCCCGACAGCGACAAAAAGGAATGTTGGCAGGAAAGCCCAGTGCAGTTTAGCCTTCTGCCCTTCAAGAGGCAAACAAGGCCAATAAGTGGCCTTGATGCCCACACTGCCCCAAGCTGATTGAATCATTTTCTCCTCTGCCTGTTTCCTGTCAAGACAGTTCTTAGTTCTGTTAATACACCACTGTCTTTTGTTGAGATTCTGAATTCTTCAAATTAGTCCAGGTCTGAACATAACTTCTGACTCAGGTAATTTGTAAATCATGATCAATAAAGTATTGAACGACCCTGCGCGCGCGCGCGCGCTCGCGCGTGCGTGCGTGTAATTGCGAACGCGGGAGGAGGCGCGGCGAAGCCGCGCCTCCGACCAAGTGGAGCTTACTATGTAACCCTGCTTGGGTTGTGTCTCTGTCTGTCTGTCTGTCTCTCTGTGTGCACTGCCTGTGTGCAGCTCCTCTGAGATAAGTAAATGTCCAATTTAGACGTACCATACATCAAATGAAAGGTCTTTGAAAACTGAACACACCTGTCAAGGTTGCGTTTAAGCCCGCCCCTTCCCCCGGAAGCCACGCCCCGGAGAAGGCTCCTAAAAACTCCCCATTGAAACCCCATGTTAAATGAAAAGTGCCCGAATCGCTCCCAAACTTTTTCTACCCCCCCTAAGTGGGGGTCTACGAACAAATACATCGGGCTCGGATTTTGGCTCCGCCCCCCGGAAGTGGGTGAAACAGGCACTTCAAACACTTTGTTGAATTGTTCAAAAACATTCCACGTTTTTTTTTTTGTGAATTTGTATTTTTCTAAGATGCTCCTTTTAACGCAGATTAAAAAAAAAAACTTTTTTTTACATATTTTTTTTCATTCTTTTTTTTCTTTTTTTGCGTTCGCTTACCGCGTTCGCGCGTCTTACTTGTTGTATTACTATACTTGTGAGGACCAAGGCCCCAATATGTATTATTTTATGGTTAAAAATGATTCCTAAGAGATAGGTTTACAATTAAAAAAAGATTCAGGTTGGGGTTAAGGTTAGGATTAGAAATTTAGAGGTCAGGTTTAGGGGTTGGGATTGTAGTTGCGCCTGATTTGTACTTAGATGTGCACCGGTGTCACACACCGAAAATAGCCGATCTACAAGCTCAACGTGTCGCAGCGTGCCACGTTGTGAGCTTGATCTGCTAGATCTGCTATTTTCGGCTTTAGGGTTAAGGTAAAAAATTACAAAATATTGTAAAAATTGCATTAACAAAACCACCCTCCTAAAATGTTGATAAGTATAATAGTACAAACGTGTGTGTGTGTGTGTGTGTGTGTGTGTGTGTGTGTGTGTGTGTGTGTGTGTGTGTGTGTGTGTGTGTGTGTGTGTGTGTGTGTGTGTCCGTGTCCGTATGCGTGTGTGTGTGTGTGTGTGTGTGTGTGTGTGTGTGTGTGTGTGTGTGTGTGTGTTACTCACTCCCACAGAGTCCAGAGATGTCCATGTTGGGCAGGTGTTTGGCCTTCATCACCATCACATTGAGCCTCTGGGTGACAGGCTGGTAGGACACAGACACCAGCAGCTCCCCTCGACTGACACACTTCTTACACACACACGCACACACACGCACACACACGCACACACGGACACAACACACCAGATCAGTTGTTGACACATTAGTCTGCTAGACTGTTGAAATGCTTCCGTCATGATAAAGCGAATGTGGCGCTTCCTCCCCGCTTCCGTTTCGTCTTTACAGTCGCGCAAATGTATCCGAATATAAATCAAAATCATAGAAGCATAATACAGCTTGCTACTCAGCAGAAATGATTTTTTTTTTTTTTAATGTAAAGATATTTCAAAATATATTTTCGTGAACGGAAATGATGAACAGATGTCAGCTACCTGCCTCGGATTTCGGCAGGTGTAGTTCCAGACACTATATAGCAATCGGAGATCAAAATGCAATGTGTTGTGAGCTGATAGATAGGCTATTTTCACTATTCATTGCACAATAAAAAACATACAGTATATAGGGGCTTAAGTGGCCCAGTAAATACAAAACATAGACAATTGTGTCTTTTCATGCCAGATTACTATCATACATGTTTTGTCTTGCATTGGTTTGTGTTCATCATTATAGTTTGTTACTTTATCTACTGTAGTGTAATGGCCTATCTATTTGTGTATAATATGTGTGTAGTAGACACATCCATTTAAATGTCCAGACAACGTGTCTGAAAACCCGACAGTCTGGTCTGCGACTCTAACCCTTAAGTGTTGTACAGTGCAATGTTTACAACCTATAGTGCATGGGCAGGATGACGATGATGTTATCACGCTGGAAACTTGCAGACCTGCACTGCAGCTTTGCAATTAATACTGGAGATGGCCCTGAATAATTTCCTATCGTTATGAAATGGTCCAATACTTTTACGGTTCTTCCCAACCTAGAGTCCATGGTCTGCTTATTAGGCCTAACTTACACTGTGAGAGACAAGCTGGCTTGTGCATGTGCGAGTATTCCCCACAAACTGGTTAGTTCACAATTTTACATAAGCAGGCGATGTCTGCTATAACAAACTACTGCAGCAGAAAGAAGAGTTTTCGATCTCATTTCATTTGGAGAAGGAAAACTTAAACACTTAAACCCTAAATACATTGACCGGGGTCCCCCAGGGGTCTAATACTTGGCCACCACTTTTTTTTTCTATTTTGGCCAAATGTTCACCTACTATGACATGCCTAGAATAGGGAGACTAGGGAGCAATATTTACCCTGAGCAGCATTTTAAATATTTCAGAATGTAATGGAGTGACTTGTCCTAAAGCCAGACAACCAGATACCAGAGATATTGATGGGTCGGTATGAGGTGCTTGTCCAAGGTGTACCTGGGATCATATGTAGTCAGTAGCAGAAAGGACTTCCTGACAAGGAAAGGACAGGCCTGGAGTGCTTGGAATAAGCTACATCTTATATGGCAGACATCTCAAGAGCTACCAAGATCAACCTGTGTGGAAAGTATCCTTCTGTATGGTGCCGAAACATGGACAATGAATAAGGAGCTTCGGGATCGTCTTCTTGACATGGGTGTCCAGAACCTTTCATGGAGGAACCATCACACTAAGCTCAGATTTATGGTGGCATCCCTTCCATCTCAGTTGTTGTGGCACAAAGACAAGTAAGACGCGCGAACGCGGTAAGCGAACGCAAAAAAAGAAAAAAAAGAATGAAAAAAAATATGTAAAAAAAAGTAACCAATAATTATTATTTTTTTTTTTTTTTTAATCTGCGTTAAAAGGAGCATCTTAGAAAAATACAAATTCACAAAAAAAAAACGTGGAATGTTTTTGAACAATTCAACAAAGTGTTTGAAGTGCCTGTTTCACCCACTTCCGGGGGGCGGAGCCAAAATCCGAGCCCGATGTATTTGTTCGTAGACCCCCACTTAGGGGGGGTAGAAAAAGTTTGGGAGCGATTCGGGCACTTTTCATTTAACATGGGGTTTCAATGGGGAGTTTTTAGGAGCCTTCTCCGGGGCGTGGCTTCCGGGGGAAGGGGCGGGCTTAAACGCAACCTTGACAGGTGTGTTCAGTTTTCAAAGACCTTTCATTTGATGTATGGTACGTCTAAATTGGACATTTACTTATCTCAGAGGAGCTGCACACAGGCAGTGCACACAGAGAGACAGACAGACAGACAGAGACACAACCCAAGCAGGGTTACATAGTAAGCTCCACTTGGTCGGAGGCGCGGCTTCGCCGCGCCTCCTCCCGCGTTCGCAAAGACTCCGCTTTGCTGGACATTGCCACAGAGCAAAAGACCAGGTCATTTAGCATATTCTTCTGTGGAGACTACCATGCCCATCAAGAGGAACCAGACCACTCACATTTCCAGATGTTCTGAGTAGGGACACAGGACAGACTGTGAATGAACTTGGTGTGGCAATGAGCAACAGAGACCAGTTTGTGTGTGAGCAGCTTGTGTCGCAGATCTCGAGGGCACTCAAATGATGATGATGATGATGATGATGATGAGGTGCTATAAATGTCAGTAGGTATGAGCCAAGTGTCTCACAGCCTGGAAGACATTCCAAATAATGTCAGTGAGCCAAAAAAAAAAGAAACCTTGCTCACAGAGGATGGTACATATAGAATAAATTATGCTTTATGCGTTGCCAAATATCACAGGGGGGGAGTGCGATGCCTTGTGTGTGTTGGAATTTATAAACACGTTGCACAAAGTCATAGCTAATCATAACAAATGTTCACTATTCTTCATACGATGATGTACAGCATTTGTTAGGTGTAATAAGTGGTGCATGGGGGGGAACCACAGTGATGCATCATTTACAAACTACGAAAACAAAGTGTGTCCCGCTGTTGAGCACCGAGCCCGTCTACCACAAGTTGGCTGAAGAAGGATGTTTTGACTTGGTACGAAACAAAGTGGGTTTTAGTGTCAAGTTGTTCTTTAACCCATTAAGCCGATTCTAAAAAAAAAACGGTTTTCTGTAAAACGTGTGTTGCTATATCAGTGCTGCTCAAACCTTTTCATGTTAAGGACCCCCAAGATTATATGCATTGCATGGCCGCCGGCCGACCTCCATCTCAAAACATGTTGCTCCAGGGACCCCCAGAAGCAAAGATTTGAGTTAAAATGTTCTCTTTAAGAAATGTTCAAGATGTTTCTAAAATATTTTTGAATAGCCAAAGTATAAAATGATGACACAGAGGGTTAAGATTTAGTGGGTTAAGATCAAGCAATATTCTTTCCAATGTGTACTTTCTTATTGTTTTGTATGCATAGTATGTGATCATACAAACACAATGCCGCCAGTCTCCTGTACATTCTCAAGTGTAAATGATGACAAAAACAAGCAGGATCCCTGAGCTGTCTCCATGTTACTGCTCTCCTCTCTCTGTCTCCCCCTCCTCTCTCTGTCTCTCTCTCTGTCTCTCTGTCTCTCTGTCTGTCTGTCTGTCTGTCTGTCTGTCTGTCTGTCTTTCTCTCTTTCTCTCTCTCTCTCTCTCTCTCTCTCTCTCTCTCTCTCTCTCTCTCTCTCTCTCTCTCTCTCTCTCTCTCTCTCTCTCTCTCTCTCTCTCTCTCTCTCTCTCTCTCTCTCTCTCTCTCTCTCTCTCTCTCTCTGTGTCTCTTCTCTCTCTCTGTCATCCTTAAAGAGCTGTCATTCCTCCACGGCTCCCTGTTGTCTCCATAGAAACACTGTGAGAAGCAGCCAAGAGCTCTCACTGAACCTCACAATGCAGGAGAGAAATGTGTGTGTGTGCGTGCCATGTACATGTCTGCACTCTGCACACATGCGAACGCTGTATATAGACTGTGACTCATATCCGAATCCATTTTTAAAGTGTTGAAAAAAAACGGCAAGAAAGGGTCATAAAAAGTGTGAGCGTTCCATAAGAATAGTCTGATTCATCATCCTTCTTCTTGGAATGTGTTTGTTGGTACACACAACATATGGGACAGGAGATCCGTTTATAACACTGCACCTTATGTTTGACGTCATGTACAGTACTGACAGTTTTATGCTACAAGTACTGAAGATAAGTAGGTATCTTTCATTATATAGATATGTTTTGTTAGATTTTTGTCCTTGCTCTCCCTCTCCCTCTCCCTGTGCCCCCACAATAAATTAAAAAAATCACACCCAGTGTGAAGAGAGTGGTGCCTTTCATGAGTTCATGTCATTAGTTACTTTTTACAGACTTTGATGACTTCAACGTATTGTTACTCATTGTAAGTACTTTAAAATGTTTGTACAGATTTGTACGTGTTTTTACTCATTGTAACATCTTTCAAGTATTTTTACGCATTTTAAGTATTTTTACTCATTTAAAGTATTTTTACTCAGTTTAGGAACTTTAAAGTATCTTTACTAATATTTAAGTATTTTAGTCATTTTAAGTTTTTTTACTCATTTTAAGTGTTTTTACTCATTTTAAGTATTTTTACTCAAAAGTGTGTGTGTGTGTGTGTGTGTGTACTGTACTGTACTGTACTGTACTGTACTGTACTGTACGGTCGGTACTGTACTGTACCTGTACTGTACTGTACTGTACTGTACCTCCCCTCTACCTGTACCTGTACTGTACTGTACGTACTGTACTGTACGGTCTGTACTGTACTGTACTGTACTGTACTGTATGTACTGTACTATACTGTACCTGTACCTTTACCTGTAACTGTACTGTATGTACTGTACTGTACTGTACTGTACGTGCTGTACGTACTGTACTGTACTGTACCTGTACTGTGCGGTCTGTACTGTACTGTACTGTACTGTACGGTCTGTACTGTACTGTACTGTACTGTACGGTCTGTACTGTACTGCACTGTACTGTACTGTACTGTACTGTACGGTCTGTACTGTACTGTACCTCTACCTGTACCTGTACTGTACTGTACTGTACTGTACTGTACTGTACTGTACTGTACTGTACTGTACGGTCTGTACTGTACCGAACTGTACGTACTTTACTGTACTGTACGTACTGTACGTACTGTACGGTACTGTACTGTACGGTCTGTACTGTACTGTACTGTACTGTACGGTCTGTACTGTACTGTACGTATTGTACTGTACTGTACTGTACTGTACTGTACTGTACTGTACTGTACTGTACTGTACTGTACTGTACGTACTGTACTGTATTGTACTGTACCTGTACTGTACTGTATGGTCTGTACTGTACTGTACCTGTATGGTTGCATCTTTGTGTTGCAATCAGCCGCAGCTGTTGAGGCTGTGCTCAAACATACAGAGAGGCCGGGCTCATACGGACGGACAGACGGACACACAGACACACACACACACAGACACGGTCAAATGTAGGAGTGGTTGGCACCACTCAAAAATTGTCCCGGGCCGCTGGTGTGGCGGTCTGGGCACTTAGGCTGCAATGTAGCCTGACAGCGTGTCACGGGTTCGAATCCCGATCCCGACGACATTTGCTGCGTGTCACCCCCCATCTCTCTCTCCCCATTTCATGTCAGTCTATAAAGGCATAAAAAAGCCCCCCCCCCCCCAAAAAAAAATCACCCACTTCTATAAACCTGTGATGATGTGATAATATACGTTTGATTCTCGATTCTTCTTGACTCCCACCCACCTCCACCCACAGAGCCAGTCTGGAGGCATTTATATAAAAGTAGCCTATACTGTATATAGGTTTTGTTGCAGCACTATGCAAATCCTGCGCCGATTTACGTTGCGTTGAAAGCCACTTGGACAAATTACTGTATGTGGGTGGGTGGGGGGGATGGGGGGCAGACGACGCTGCACAATGCAACACACTGTGAAATCTCAATCTGTGTTATTTTTAACTGTCAGTGACATAGCCCACTGCAGTGGATCTCAAGCATTTTCATTTCATTGAGATGCCTGAAGAAGGTCTATTGACCGAAACGTTGCCTAAATAAAGTTCTTGTTGTGCAAATGCAGACGGTGTGCGGGTCATTTTATATTGTAGTCTATATGTCAAGGACCCCCAAATTTGGCTGTGGACCCCCATCTGAAAATATTTTTGCGCCAGGGATCCCCAGAAGAAAGGATTATGTGTAAATGTTTTTAAAAAATACGTACGTTTTTCAGAAAACTCTCAGGATTTAGTGGTTCTCAAAAATGGCAGATATACTCACAGCGTGTCACTTTGTGCCGCGCTGCGAGCTTGTACATCTGCTATTTTACATCTTACAACTGCTATTTTTGAAAAATCTTGAAAGCGTTAGATTTTTTTTTTCATAATTTTGATTAATTTTTTAACACAAATCTTCTCTTCTGGGGGTCCCTGGCACAAAACATTTTCAGATGGGTGGTCCTTGGCACGTAAAAGTTTGAGAACTACTGATTTAGAAGGCATTTGTATAATCAACCTCGGGTCTTAATGGGTTAATGTCCCTTTCACACAATGTGACAACGGCACCGGCGCTCTCTGAAAGGGAAAGCCATTATTTCCTCTGAGCCTTCAGCCATGCGGTGGCGGTTTGCTGCTGCGTGGAGCAGAGCACACGCACAGCAAGCTCTGCACTGCAGCAGGCTCCGTGGTCAAGTTCAACCTCTGCATGGCTGAACTTCACACAATGAGACGAATAAACATCCAGCCAGAAATGAAAGGGAAATTGGAACTAGGACACCGGTGCTCAACCTGTGGGGCAGGGGCCCACTGGTGCGTCGCGAGAGTATTGCAAGTGCGGCCCCCAAATGCCAATAAATAAGAACTTAAAATATACTACGTTAGTTCCACTGATTCAAGGTGGAATACATTCGCTTGATTGATCATTGAAATAAACATGCTTTGAAAATGCTCACGGTCCACTCATCTGACCCCTTAACACGGCAGCCGTTCGGCTGCCGTGTTAAGGGGTCAGATGGGTGGGCCGCGAACGCTTTCAAGACGTTCAAGTGAGCCCTGATCCAGAAAAGGTTGAGAACCGCTGAACAGAGTTCAGTTTTTAACCAACATGTATTTAGCCAACATGATTTGTGCAGTAGTTTTTATACACACCAAATGGAGGAAACAGTGATATTTTATTACAGGCATATGGTGGTGTAATGCCGAAAACTCAGTCTTGCTCTGTCCTCCATGACTGCCATTCTGTGTGAAAGGAACATTAGCCTTATCCAGTTCACCTCATCCATCATACTGTCAACCCCCCTCTCTGTCTGTCTGTCTGTTTTCTCTGTCCTCTCTCTCTCTCTCTCTCTCTCTCTCTATCTCTCTCTCTCTCCCTCTTCATGATATGTAACAAAGTCATAATTTGATTTTATTTCATGCCGATGCAGAAAATGCCTGCCTGCCTGCCTGCCTGCGTGCGTGCGTGCGTGTGTACGTGCGTGTGTGCGTGTGCGCACGTGTGTGTGTGTGTGTGTGTGTGCGTGCGCGCGTGTGCATGTGTGTCAGCAGTAGGAGGAAATATAGTTTATGCAAAAACAGGCCTGAAAAGTTGCATGCGGCACTTTTCATAGACATTATGGATTTATTTGGAGTGGAGCGAGAGAGAGAGAGAGAGAGAGAGAGAGAGAGAGAGAGAGAGAGAGAGAGAGAGAGAGAGAGAGAGAGAGAGAGGAGAGAGGAGAGAGAGAGAGAGAGTAGAGATACAGGAGAAACCCTAAGTTTGCATACAGATGCCTGCAAGGACACCCGTTAGAGTCCAGCTCTGTTAACAATACATGTATCTGTCTGACATGAATATATATATATGAATATGTAATACGGGACTGTAACTCTGAGAGTGTACAAATGGAAGCAAATGGACCCGTGGAATAAGGCCAATAGAGCATTTGCTGCAAACTTCCACCGGAAATTAGACAGGCCACCTCAAGGTTTCCACTTTTAAAACTATTTAAATTTGTTGTATATATAATGGCTTTTAACTATTACTAGGAATGGACATCTAGTTTCTGCTTCCATCTTAATGTTCTTTTATTGTCCCTTTTATGTTTAATAAAGTTTTATTATTAGGGACAGATCAAAATGTACAGAAGGGTACCCCTGGAGGAAAAATAGGAGGGGGTGGGGGTCATGCCTTTCTAGTCCAAGGGAAGGTCAGTTAATTTTACCTTGAGTCCAATGGAGGGTCATACAAATTTGAATGAATAAAATAGACAATTTTTTAATATAAATATTTTACCCTTCTGTAAATTTTAACCTGTCCCTTAATGTGTTCGGCCCACACTTGTGACATATGTGAGTGTGTTGTACCTGGATGTGTCTCTTGGTGATCTGCTGGTTGATGTGGGACGCGGCCCCGTGCTGGGGTCCACGCCAGCCAGCGGCACGGCCACCTCGCCGATGACGTCGTCGTCGGGGCGAAGCGGTCGAAGCTCAGCACCAGGAAGTGCAGCGGTGAGCTCGGGCAGCGAGCTGTACGCCACGCCGTAGAAGGTGAAGGTCTCGTCGAACACCGGCTCCAACGTCTTCCTCAGCACACGGGTCTGAGGAGGAGGAAGAGTGACCTTCTTTAGTTGTTTCAGTTGTTTCCCAAACAATGGATTGGCCTTAAATCGGCCCCTCACACCTATGTTGCAACGTTGATCATTCTTTCCGTAGGAGTTTTATGTCGAGTCTGACATCAGTGCCTGTTGATCTAAGGGCTTTTGGGCACGTCGCTGAAAGGCTCACAATGGAAATAAGCCGCTGGGTTTTTAGCATTTATCCTTTTGATAATGTGTAGTGACAATGTATGCATTTTACATATGTTTATTATCAATAAAGAGGTCAAAGTCAAAGCCTGGTCCTGCCTGTTCTCAGCGGCATTTCTGGCACTTAAAGCTTGAGTTCTATGTTGTGTCTGACAGCAGTGCATGCTGTTCTCCATATATGTGCATTTGATGGGGTCCCACTTTTGGGGCACCGACTTTTGATTGAATTCATCAAAATAAACATGCTCTGAAAATGCATGCAGCCCACCCCTTCTGACCACTTAAGTGGTCAGATGGGTGGGCTGTGAACGCTTTCAAGATTTTGTCAAGTGTGCCCCCGATCAAGAAAAGGTTAAAGGAGGAGTTCACCCAAAAAATGACTTATTTTCTATCAATTGCACACCCTATGAAGCCTTGAATCCATGGATTATATTTAGTTTTTGTCGCATTCCTAAGCTAATAATTTGATTCCCGTCTCCTACCGGCTAATGTATCCAGTAGGACACACAAAGTAGATTATTTGTGTCTCCTACCGGAAATACACACGGTCATCAAATTATTGTTTTAGGAATGCCACAAAAACAAAAATAAATCCATGAAATCAAGGCTTCATGGGGTGTGTAATTGATAGAAAATAAGTAATTTTTTGGTGTGAACTCCTCCTTTAAGAGAACCACTGCTCTCTAGGGCATAAACCCGGATGGGAGGAAACCGGGGCTCACCTTCACGCGGTGCTTCTTCTCGGGCAGGATGGTCATCTTCACGTAGGGGTCCGAGGTGCCCGCCTGCTCGTCCACGGCCGGCAGCCCCTGGGCCCCGATGACGGTCACCACCAAGGCCTTCTTGGGGAAGGTGTAGTCCACCGCCAGGCTGAGGGTCCCCAGGGACACGGGCGGCGTGCCCGAGGCCGAGCTGTCGTCCGGACCGCCCGGGGTGAAGGGCGACGCCGTCTTACTGGCGCTGCAGCTGCTGCTGCCGCTGCTCAGGGCTGTGTCACCAAAATCAGGATTAGTTGACGATTCACTGTCATGCAAATAATTGCGGTTAACGATTTCATTTGTGTTTTTTTGGCACTTTTGAACATTGGGACAATTCTGTTTTTGTTTGCCTTTTAGACCTGGTAAACAAAAATTGCACGGGGAAGAATGACAAATAGATTAAATATGCACAATAATGAGTGGTACCAATAATCAAAATAAATTATTATTAAACATATGGCCAAACTAGGCTATATGTTTAGATATAAGATTTTCAAAAAAGCTTTAATTTATATAGATGAATGGACAATTGAACAATTCTGATGATTATGCAAAACAATTGTTATTACCGGTATCTCAAATAACTGTGATCAAGTGCTTATTGTCACTGTCAGGTGGAAACCTTATGGGCCATATTTTCGCCGGTGCCTTACCCATTATCCTAAACTTCTTTGCCATTTTTTACTATTTTTAAAAAGATTTTCAAATTGTCCAATCCACAAGCTCACAACGTGTAGTGTAGTTGAACTATTTGAAAGAAGTTTAGGGATAATGGGTAAGGCACCGGCAAAAATATGTTTCAGGAAATGGTGAAAAATAAACAGTATTTCAATGAATCCAGTGTAGTTATTATTTAGTTACAAGCTCTTGTTGATATTTTTCATTGGTCCCCCACAGACACACCCCTTCCACTTTCACTTAATATTTAGTGAAAATAGCAGATCTACAAGCTCACAACAGGTCACA
>NC_137613.1:48564634-48707134 GCF_963280865.1 Gymnoscopelus braueri
AGGTCGCGAGTGAATATCCCTTTGTTTTTTTTGGGTCCTAAATGTTCTCATTAATTATTATTATTTAAGAGTTTCTAAAGATTTCCACAAAATTCACAACATTCAAACATTTTCCAAAAAGAATTTCAGGAATAAAATTAAAATAATCAAAGGAACATTAGAAAACAAATGTTTAAGAAGTAGTGAAAATAGCAGATCTGCAAGCTTGCAACGCATTGTGAGCTTGTAGATCTGCTATTTTCACTATAGTTTGGGTCGGGGGCAAACATCAGATTTCTCTTTTGGTCTTGAGCAAAAAGTTTGGGAACCATGCGTAAGATGGACATTAAATATGATTATTAAACGGCTTGGTTGAATGCTTTTCCTCGCACCTTATGTCTAACCTCATGGTATTGTGTAGATATCGTCGCTTGTAGATCTGCTACTTTTGCCACTTTTGAATTGGAATCCTGAAAGGTAACAGTTTTGGACACAGCCTCTATTTACAAATTGGTCATTTATTACTGAACAACAGACTGCTTCTAACACTTCTGTTTACGCTATTATTATTACTATATCAATATTTCACCGTAAGTCATTAGTTTTGTTTACAAATAAGAGCACTTGAAGGATAATGCACGCACATTAGAGTGAATTTCCACAGGTGCTGGATAAAAGAGTCAAGTTCAAACATACACAACGATTATCCACACACCATCTTGAACGCTCCCACATGTGCATTTGCTAATAGAACGAACAACGTTTTGACCTTAAGCGTCTTCATCAGGTTCATAAATGAGAACAAGTGATAAGGGTGTTGTCAATGTCAAGGGTTCCAAAACCTTTCAGGTCGCGACCCGCCCACCCCCCAAAATAGTCACATTTGAACTGGGGACCCCCACCCTGACAAGCACTTGGAATTGTAAGCATTACATTTTAGTTTGACTCGGTTCCACAGATAAATATTGTGAAAAATAGCTGATCTACAAGCTCACTGCGCCTCTTTCTTACGTAATATTTGACAGTTTGGCCAAGTTATTATTAAAAAGGTCTTAAAAGTCATTAAATTGTAACTTTAGAAATGTGCAGATAGTATAACTATATGTTGGTTTGTTTACTGTTGAGTGAGAAAGCAATGTTGCACATTAAGCTAATCATCTGGGGATGCCCCCAAAACATTGTGGGGGGGAACCACTGGGCTATGTAACTCAGGCGATAGCCATGAAATAAGTGAGATAATGTACAGTGTGACATCAGTGTTGTAAAGTAAACTTGGACAGGATGATGTAGAACGGACATGACACCGTTCGGTTCATTGGCATTCTGTGGCTCAACAGAAATAACACACCACTGCTCTCTGCCTTTGTGTACGTTGCCATGGAAGCAGTTGCTATAGAGGCGGAAGCTTGCACGCATTGTGTGTGTGTGTGTGTGTGTGTGTGTGTGTGTGTGTGTGTGTGTGTGTGTGTGTGTGTGTGTGTGTGTGTGTGTGTGTGTGTGTGTGTGTGTGTGTGTGTGTGTGTTGTAGCTAATCTCGTAAATCGCTGCACCAATCAGCGCCACATTTTGTGAGCACACAACCAGTAGGCAGTGTGTGTAGTAGAAGTACCTCACTTTTTTCACGTTTTTATACTTACTTATACTAAAAAATATGCAACTTTGATGTCATAGATCAGTGTTTCCCAAACAGTGGGTCAGGACCGTCGCATTGCGACACGTTGTGAGCTTGTAGATCGGTTATTTTCACTATATTTGAAATAGGGCTTAAGTGGTTAATTAGTAATGTATTATAAGTTTGGGTTTCCAGGTAGACACGAACCAAATGTCTCTTTTGGGGTCTCAAGCTAAACAGTTGTGAACCCCTGTCATAGATGACTAACATCATAGATGAATGATGTCACAGTCTGAGATCCACATTGGGGACACATGTTCCCATGGGGTTACCAAGATACACATGATTCCATTTTTAGATCAACATTTCATGTCACATAAATGTTTTTTTTTGTGTTCAAAATTCAATGCAATGAATTGGGATATTCTTAGCCCCTTTCGTAACCCTGTATACCTTTTTTTTTGTATTTGGGATGAGCGTCATATAAAAAAAAGGTGTAGGGTTCTGAAAGTGCCTAGGATATTCTGTAAGTGTTGTACATTGCTGGTCTATATCTGAAAATAAACCTTGATTGGGCGATGCAGGACCGACACTGTAAAAGTTATCAGGTTGGGTGTGAAGTTGAATGGCTAGTTACACACACATATCTCCTACATCAGTATGCCCATTAAAGCATGAGGACCAGAGTGTCAGGTCACATAGCTGTTCATTCAAAACTCCCATGCAGATCAAAGGATGAAATGATGAAAATTATGATTTAAGTAAATGGGATAAAAGAACAGTAACAATCAATAAACACAAACAAACTAAGGCAAAAACAAACTTAGGCATGAATACTCAAGAAAGGAAACATAACTTCAAATAAACAGAACACAAAGATCTGTTATGTTGATATCGCGTTTAACAGTGGAGAGACCTCGTGCTTCAATAGACATACATGGGGCAAGTATGCATTAGACCAGTGGTTTTCAACCTTTTTCATGCCAAGGACCCCTAAATTGATATACATTTGGCCGCGGACCCCCATCTGAAAATGTTTTGTGCCAGGGACCCCCCAAAAGTAAGTTGAGTTACCATTGTTCGCTTTAAAAACATATATTCAAAGACATGCACACATTTTCCAGGATTTTTCAAAAATAGCAGATGAAAAAAAAATGATTGTGACGCTATGTTAACTAATTAGCTGGGACCCCCTGGTACCACCTCCAAGGACCACTGGTGGTCCCCGGACCACTGGTTGAAAACCACTGCATTAGACGGCATAGCATCATGACAAAACATGGAGGCCTCGATGACGCATCGCTCCAATGAACCTCCGCATCCAATGAGGTATCTATGTTTATATATATCTATGTGTTTTCTGATCACCCTAGGTCTATACAAACTGAAGCTGACCTGCTCACAGTCAGGAGCTGTCACTCTCCTCAGCGAGGGTAAGCTACACACTCACTATTAGTGGATACTATGGATTGAACTGAACAGGTTTTAATGGACTGCTTCTTCTCCTTTAGGCAACCTCTGGGGCTTACTACTTAAATACGTTGTGTGTTATTGGAAGTTGGAAATGCCCTGTTTTGTTTGGTTCGAAGATTTATATTGGTGCATTTATTCCCCCTCCCTGCCTTTGTAAAAAACAAATCTCTTAATTAAAACAACGTTATTGTTTGAACACATCCTCGCTCTCTGCCTCTTGGTGTTGGTCAGCGCTCACAAACGTTGTAAGTGGTTAAAACTATGATGTCATAATTCCTTATTCATCAAATTATTCTCAACTAACCTCGCGTCACTGTTTCATTCCAAACTGACCCGTGCCGTGTGATCTAGGCCACGCCCACTCTAGAATTCTAGAAAGTGCTTTCTGGTTGGTGCTGCTTTGTTTTTGTTCCCCCACATGATTGCCGAATCGAGTTGGAATAAAACTGGGATATACCCAGTGGTGGAAAAAGTACTCAAATGTTTTACTAGTGTTTTACTTACTAAGTATCCTATACTTCCAGAAATAATGTTAATGAATAATACTGCTCCAATGCGATGCTGCAGGTGCTGCAAAAATATATTGTTGAGGTGATGTCATGATGATTAGGTCTGGTTCTTAATAAATGTTATTTTTACAGTCTGCAAAAGGAATACACACACACACACCAACACATCAATAATTGGAATGTCTAATGTGGAATATGACAGCACATTTTTGGTAGCACTT
This sequence comes from Gymnoscopelus braueri, assembly GCF_963280865.1. NCBI lineage: Eukaryota > Metazoa > Chordata > Actinopteri > Myctophiformes > Myctophidae > Gymnoscopelus > Gymnoscopelus braueri. The sequence goes on from NC_137613.1 coordinate 48,568,429, forward strand.
TTTCCCCTACACTATAGATCACTGTCACGGGGCAGCCCGTGCCCTATACACACACACACACACACACTGATTGAGGACAATGCACACACACCTAACTACACAGCGGCTTCCATTTGACACGTCTTGCATCTGAAAAACCTGTGTGGACATTCCATTTATTGATGCGTTGGTGTGCAAGCATTACTTTTGCCTTTCTTGTATTATGAAATGTTTGGCGAACACACCTGAAATACCTGATTACTTGGACTTTAATAAGAGCGCAAACAACTCTGCTGAAAGGCTACAATAATATGAATCATGTCTCACTGTACATACTGTAGCCTATATCGTCACTGTCGGGCAGAAAACGTTACTTTTCAGGAGATGGAACAAAGAACCTGTGTTCCAATGGATCCAATGTAGTTATTATTCAATATTTATAAAACCACGTTCACTTTCAACATTTTTCAAAAACATAGCCAACCTACAAGCTCACAAAGCATCGAGATGTGATATACAAGCTCATATGATTTTTGTCAACTTTTGCACAACACTATAGTAACGAAACGGGGCCTAAAAAGTTTAAATATGGAGACACAAGGTTTCAGCCCGACAGCAATGCTATAGCCTACAGTGGATGTGCAGTGGTTGTGGCGTTATTGAGAGAATTCCTCCTCCTGGGACCTAGAAATCTGTCTGGTTGTTCTCCAACATTGTGCTGTAGAATAATAATAACACCAGCAGACCCAATGGCTTACTGGCCTATTTGGAAGAACATCAGACATCCCCTCTTCCTATACAAAATAATCACAGTCACCATGGGGAATGTTCAAATGCTATGAATTATAACAAAAAGTGTTCAAATCAGATACTAGTCATTCGGAGTAAACTACCACCTCTGTGCATGTGTGACAAAGGAACAGCTGTCTCATGCTGTTCTGTTGGGACACTGGATTTACCTGTGACACCTCAGGGACTCCCCCACCCCACCCAACTCACACACCTGCCACGGCAGCCAGAACAAAGCCAAGCATATACACACAAAAATGGAATCATGTGTCTGCTCCAATGTGGATCTCAGACTTTATGTGACCAGCCTGTACCATCAGTCATCTATGATGTTAGTCGTCTATTTACATGATTCTTTATTTATCTGGGACTCCAATCTAGACTGTGAAAATAACTACTGTGTTCATTTAACTCTGAGAGTGTACAAATGGAACCCCTGGAACACCCTGAAAGACCCCTGGCAGTCTCTGGACCCCATTTAGGGGAACCAGTGCTTATTCTCAATGATTCTTCAGCTTATTTCAGGCATTGCTAAATGCTAATGGTTCAATAAATCACCATTTTGACAAAGGTGCTACTGTATATAAAGTAGCACCTTTATGATAGGTGCTATAGGTTCCACTATATGATTCTGAGACAAATGACCACTTTTAGTGCTATTTAGCACCATTTTGTTTAGTGAACCTAGCTGCACACACCAGTCACCTGCCTGTGTCTGTTCTGTCTCTAATTCCATTCAAGACATACAGTAGAGCATTTTAGGTGGTACAGCAGTCAAAGTCATAGCATGGTCAGAGGTAACTGCAGGGCTAAATTTAGGAAAACTGCTTTTGGTTTGTTTGCTGCAGTTAGAGCAGAAAACTCATGGAACTCAATTCCCACTCATATCAGAGAGCACACAAGCTTATGTTTAAAAGAACGCTTAAATCAATGGTTCAAGACCGACCATGTGATCATTGATCTAAATCACAGGTTCTCAAACCTTTTGATTTCAAGGACACCCATAACTTTGAGAGCGTATAAATGGAACCACGAGTCCATTTGGTTACATTTGTACGCTAAATGTAAGGGTCCATTTGGAAACTGGACCCCACTTTGAGAACCACTGATCTAAACCCTTGTATGGAACCAACAGTTCTCTAACATGGGTGAGACTACTGTGTAACAGTAATACATGTTCTATAGGGTACGTGCTGTTTTCAAACATGGTTAATTGTATTGCGTTTGATTTTCTGTATAGCATTTTAATCTTGTAACTGGGCTGAACTCTGCCCATGGATTTGCATATCTCTGCTGTTCGGCCGGAACCAGCTAAATCCAAAATGGTAATTATAATTGTTTCTGAAAATGAAGAAAACCTTATATTTTTAAAACAAAGCAATACTGCCTCATCAAACTTGGTATTGTGACTTTATATATTATCAGATACTTGCATGTGTCATTATATTATCACCACTTTACCCAAATCCAGCTCAAGTGGAGTTAGGAGTTTTGTCCAAACACAAATCCAGCGCAAGTGGAGTTAGGAGGTTTTGTCCATCATTGATAAGAACAGCTGGCAATGGATCTCAAAGCTCACAACACATCACAACGCATTGTGAGCTTGGAGATCAGCTATTTATGGTGAGCGCCATCCTCATATACTAAGTATAGATCAAGCTGAATTCTGTACTTAAACAACTTTTATTTTAACATGCATTGTAAACAACCATGGATCTAACTGTTACCACTGTTGTTCTTCTACAGTTGAGTGCAACAAACAATTCTGCCTCAATACTCAATCATGTATTTAACAAAAGCAATCATGGCACACCAACAATAAATAAATGGCATATAAATACAAAATACATTCATGAAAAATTTAATCTGTAGCCTATCAAATCTGTAGCCTACTGCACTAACAATAACAACCACAGTTGAATTTACCTATCAACATTTTATTATCACACTGTTGTGTGTTGTGTGTTGCGTGTGTGTGTGGTGGGTGTTTCTTAGTGCTTTAGATTGTCATAAAAGCTGTGAAAGTCTTTTGGCATGATCTCCTTGAGCTCTTGGAGATGTTTGAAACAAACTCCTGCACACACTCATTCTCTGTCCATTAACATTTAAAAAGAAAACACGAGCAGATGACCTTTGTGAAGACACCCTTCTCCTCTTTACTGGGGTGACATCTATCAAACCTTGCACATACATTCTCTTCTCTTCCCAGTTTATGTTCTCCAAAAAGCATTGAAAAATCTTCTCCCTGTCTGCCTCATACAGAGCAGAGCTTCTCTGAGAGCCTGAGAGGAGGGGGGAGTTGTTTGTTTTTGACGGACAGTTTGAGGGTCCAATGGAGTTAGGAATTTTCGTCAGAGGCGCTTTTTAATACTTTTCATATGTTATTATTTTCAATAGCGTTGATTTATGAAAAAAAAATAAAAAACTGAAAATGGAGTTAGCTGGTCCCGGCTGGACACTGACGATATGCAAATTGGCTACATAGCTCTCTTTGTCCCAACAGTTCTATTGTGCATGGCCCCTGTTAAATAAATAAACAAACACAATTTGTGATAGAAATTGGCAAGGACCCCCCCCCCCCCCCCCAAACACACACACACACACACACACAGACACACACACACACACACACACACACACACACACACACACACACACACACACACACACACACACCACCAAGATGGATTTGTTTACTTTTTTGTAAAAGTAGTTTAAGCAAGCAATAGTTGTGTTTTTTTTAAGTTGACAAAACACGCACACGTACGCGCACACGCGCGCACACACACACACGCACGCACGCACGCACGCACGCACGCACACACACACACACACACACACACACACACACACACACACACACACACACACACACACACACACACACACACACACACACACACACACACACACACACACACACACACCAATGTGTTTGTACCTTATGTTAAACTCATGTACACAAAGTATCATATAGGGTTTGATATTCGCTTCTGCAGCTTGGTTCAGGCACTGTTAATGGTTCTATAAAGCACCTTTTGACAAAGAGGTTCCCCTATGATTACAACAAGCCAAGCTGACCTTGTGTTTAACCTCAACATACAGTACATACTGTATGCTAGGTGTATCTGTAGCCGTATAGATACCTTGATGTCTTTGAAATACTTATTTAATGTTTGATTTTTTTTTCTTTCTTATTAGACACTGATAGGAAATGGAATATAAATCATATAGAGAAGTTAATGCCTGCAGGTTTAGCTGCAGTGTAGTTGTTGCAATGCAGTGCTTTTTATTCCACGCAACAATAAAACATCATGAGTTTGGATGGACTCTACAGTGCATTAAGTCCAACAAAACCATTAGCTCAACCAAATGTTTTCTGCAGGAGATCAATCCAGCTATTGATCCCTAAGTAGACTGATCTCCTGTATCAAAGGTTCTCAAGTCGGTGTCCAGGGACCCCCACTGGTCCTTGAGGGGATTCCAGAGGGTCCCCAGCTAAATGATTAGCTCATTAATCTTCACCAGTATTACATCTAAAAGTAAATACGAGAACGTACAACAATGTCTATTTTGACCAGAGTTCCACTGTAATCTCTGTGTCGATAGATAGACAGATAGACAGATAGACAGATAGACAGACAGATTGACAGATTGACAGATTGACAGATAGATAGATAGATAGATTTAGACCAAATGACACACCATATCAGACCAAATCAAAAATGCTCTTAGACTGAGGGATCCTTAAAATTCAAAAAGGCTCAGAATCACTGTTCTGTAGGTATGGTGGCTGACAATTCTAACATTCTAATTCTGTTACTACTAGCGCCTGACTAAGTCCTGTTGGCTTCTTTCCATAGATGTATCAGTGGATCTAAAAAAAATAATAATACAAAAAAAAATGATGATGATAGACCTAATACATAAAATAAAAAGGACATTCATTCATTCATTCATTCATTCAGATCATGTTTGCAGCGTCAGTGTTGGTTCTGTGTTCTGTTCTGGCTCCCTGACAAAAACTCCACAACAATAGACTGTGGGTGGGATGAGACACACACACACAAACACACACACACACACACACACACACACACACACACACACACACACACACACACACACACACACACACACACACACTTCGTCGTTTGGACCAGAACCAAATTAGCCTCAGACAAGGGATCTGTAGCTACAGGCTACCACACAAATCTCACGATCACGCAACTGCGTCGCTCGCCGACCATAGACACACACACACACACACACACACACACACACACACACACACACACACACACACACACACACACACACACACACACAGCTTGACAGCTTCTAGATCTGTCCTTGCAGCTTGTAGATCTGTCCTTTGCTACGGAGTTAAGGCATTACGTAACAGAAAGCGTTGTGTCGCCTCCAGAATGGAAGCGTTACGTTGTTATGGCCCTGCAGGCTGACACAGCATAACATAACATAACATAACATAACATAACATAACATAACATAACATAACATGACCACACAATATGTAGGCTATATAAGATATAAAATGATGATGATAACATCCAACGTTTACTGACTTTTAGCCTATAGCTGCGATGCGCATTTTATTAGCCTGCTTCTTTACTGTTATATAGCCTATTTTAGGCTTTTATTTTATTCTACACGAATTTCTTAATCTTAAAACCTTTTAGGGAATCATTTAAGGTGATCGCCAACACTAACGTTAGTCACTTTTAAGTGATTAGACATGGATCGCTTTGTATTAAATTCTAATATCGATATAGGCTAGAGATGTATCATCACATGGATGACTGTCCTTTACTCCTTTAGAGAGCGCCACATTGTAGCATAATATAACCTATACATTAATGTAGACACCTCATATCTAAACCATACACTAAATCTGGAAGCATATTAATAGAATAGACGCCATCACAGTTGGATGAGCATCATAAAATATACACGATCGAGTGATGATGGTGGGCTATTATCATTATAGCCATGGGTCTTTTTTTTATTATAAATACAGCCTATAGGCTACTCATTTAAAAAAAAGAAATTTAAATATTTTTTAAATATTTTTATAAATACAGCCTATAGCCTACTGATTTTTTTAAAAATATTTTAAAAATATTTTTTTCTTAAATGTTATAAATACAGCCTCTACTCACCATATGCCGGCTTCAAGTTGGTGATCTCAGCCATGTTGATGCTTATTTTTGCCTGCGGTGTCAATAATTAAAACATGTATAAATGACAGAAGACAGCGGGGTTTATTTTATGTCCATGGATGCTGCTGGGTGTGGTCCTTCATGGTCCTTCATGGACGGCAGCATCATCATCATCATGCACTGACATCCTAGAGCAGAGAAACGAGCGCTCTGTGGCGCCCTCTGTAGCAGCGTTGCCAGGTTTTGTGAGAGAAATAAGCAACCAGGTGGTCTAGATTCTAGACCTTCTTCTTCTGGTCTTGTTTTTCTAGACTCTAAAAACAAGACCAGAAGAAGCAACTTTAGGCCACATGATATGAGCACTTTAAAACCTATATATGCATCGGCTATTTGAAAATAGCCAATCTGCAAGCTCACAACGCGTCGCGATGCGACATGTTGTGAGCTTGTAGATCTGCTATTTTCAAAAACTTGAAACATTCTAACAACACAAATGCTCCCCTGGGCACAAAACATTTTCATGAAAATATTTTGGAACCACTGGTTTAAAGGTAGGGTAAGTGATATTTTTTGGTTAAAACAAAAGGTATTTTGTTAAAAGGTTAAAATACTATATTCTGATAGTAATCATTGCTATAGAGTGTTTTTTCAGTAACAGATGTCTCCCTGTCTCTCCAGCTCTTTAATAAACAGAAAATACATTTTTCGGTAGGTGTCAAAATCTCAGCCAATCAGGAGAAAGTACCCATTTTTAAGCTTAATTTGTATAGTGTTCCAGTTCCAATTTTGTCTGCTCATTTCTTAGTGTCATCACTTCCAATTTCACTTGTTTAATCTGTATCCTGATTGAGTTCTCTGTCCTGGTTGGATAAAATTGGAAATGAAACTGAAACTGAAACGAAAATGCATTTTCTGTTTAATAAAGAGGTGGAGAGACTCCTAATACTGAACAAACACTCTATAGCAATGAGTACTATCAGAATATAGAGCTATTTAACACTTATTTTAACCAACGCAAATCACTTACCCTACCTTTAAATAATAATTAAAACATTCATAAACAAGCCTAAGCCCAATTTTTACAAGCAACTTTACATACAAAGAAGCCCAAAGTCGCTTATAATAAGCCGACATGGCAACACTGCCCCTGTAGTCCGGAGAGGAGCGCAGGTCCACTGACGATGCTGGAATGCGTCTGTCTGACTGTGTGTGTGTGTGTGTGTGTGTGTGTGTGTGTGTGTGTGTGTGTGTGTGTGTGTGTGTGTGTGTGTGTGTGTGTGTGTGTGCGTGTGCGTGTGCATGTGCGTGCGTGTGTGTGTGTGTTTGATGGGGGTCCCTCTTAGGACAGTGGTTCTCGATGTGGGGACCCCCAGAGGTCCTTGAGGGGGTTCCAGGGGTCGCCTGCAGCAAAATGGGTTAATATGACATCAAAATCAATGTAACCACTTTAACCCTATATAGACTATTAGTACGCTGCATCGCCATCGGCTATAGCCGATCTACAAGCTCACAATGCGTCATATTGTGATGCATTGTGAGCTTGTTGAAAAATGTGAGAAATGTGGAATAGGCTATATTTGAAACAAAAACAACACAAACCTTGCATGGGGGTCCTTGCCACACAATATTTTCAGATGTCCTTAGCCAAATACATAGGGGTCCAATTGACATGAACAACTTAGAACTAGGCTACTTCTCTAGGGGCTCTAATGGGACCCCAGCACTCAGTAGCTGAGTATCCAAAGACAAATGAGAAACTTTTCTTTCTCTCTTCCTAAACCTTTGCCTTTGAGATGTAGTGGAGTATAAGTATAAACAAATGTATATTATGTTTACTTAATAGAATACATGATGAAACAATTTCACAGGGATATCTCGTTGATTTTAAGGATTATTCAATGAAAAATGCAAAAGTCTTTAGCTCCAGTTTTATTGAAATGTATGAAAAAGGCAGTAAAACGGAATGAACAAAGACACCATGTGTTGAACATTAAAATGAATGAAGTCGCTGTCGTTGCATTATTGACTGTCCACGAGTCACAGTGCAACTTCAATGTCGAGGAAATCTTTGCTCTACAGCAGAAATGTACAATTCTTCCCATTGCATTTATACTGTACTGTATAACATTTATAACCCTGTAGTTCTAGTCAGCAGCACTCAATGTTTCTGCCGGTTTGTCCACTATTGCACAATATATCAAAAATGTATCGTCATCGCAATATCATCAACATGCACAATATACATATCACAAAAGACCGCTTGAACTGCACTGAATGGTATAATCTAAATGAATCCTTGCAGGTCTGTAACTCAGAGAGTGTACAAATGGAACCAAATGGACCCTTACAGCTCCAATTGGATCCATTTGTACACTCTCAGAGTTATGAGGTCCTTGAAATTAAAAAGTGTGAGAGCCACTGCAGCAGGCTTTTCATTGTCTGGATTCTATGTTAGCAGCAACCCTAAGGCAGAAAGACTATGTACATTGCATCGTGCAGCCCTATTGTACACTGTACTACTGTATGATTAAAGCCCCTGTTCACGTGTCACTGTGTGGTTTAAATAATCACAAAAATAATCACAGTTCAATAAATGTACATGTCAAATATTTTTCTCCACCCAAAAAAAAACGATCAGAAAATGCAAAATACTTGCCGGTGAATTTCACATCAAAACTATTCATAGAGTAAATGTCTCATTCATGCAGGTTGGGGTTTTTATTCACGGTGCAGAAGCTCAGAAGCAACAACCTTTTTTAGAATGAAAATCATGTCACTAAATAATACTTACATAGCTTTATCGGTGTGTAATATTCACGTTCTGTTTGAATGTGCTCATGACACTAACAACAGAGAAAGAAAAATGTTCGTACAACCTTCGTACAACAGTGTCATTCACAGATAATAGGTCCCGTTATAAACAAATATTACAGAATTCTGCTTTAAATGACAGTGAGAGACTCCTCTCCTGATGAGTTGCCAGAACTAAGCAACATTTGTAACTAATGGTTTTATATACATCTATTGACAATTTAAATGAACAGTAAAACTGTATAATATACAACTTATATACAATATATGGAATATATTTGAGGACGACTTCACATTGTATCATTTCAATGAGGACAAAAATAAAACAAAAGCCACAATCACCAGAAATACAAAGTGTGTTGATACAACTAATAATTCTTAGTGGCCATAAATAAAATGTAGGCTCATAATCGACACAAGTTTGACTATTTCAGAAGAAAACTTTCAATTTTGACCTATTAAACACAACCGACTCTGTACTATACTTGAACCAAAGCCTGCTGTTGATTGGTTCACCACATTTCAAAGTGTTTGTCTTCCAGGAAGGGTTTTGTCCTTGAAGCAGTTGTTGAAGAGTCTGGAAAGACATCAAAGGATGGAACATTTGACTTCAACCGGTATGATGTGTGTAGTAAATCATGGTAATTATTGATTAAAATACGTTATTCTATTAATAATTAGGGCTGTCACAATTACAACATTTAAGTTGACCATTAATTGTCATACAAATAGTTGCGATTTTGGCATTGAGCATTGGAACATATGAATATGTTTTATGTTTGCCTTTTAGGCTTCGTAATCAAAAATTGCACTGGGCAGATCTGAAAATTAACTATACATTTTCAATACAGAACCAAACAATGAAATTACTATTTACTATACTATTACATTTTTACAGTTTAATACTTAAAAAAATGGCATAGCTGATCTACAAGCGTACAACGCACAGAGTTTTAAGCTTGTAGATCTGCCATTTCTGCTATTTTTGGAAAATGTTAACATTTTTCAACATGGAAACAATTATGACGATTATGATGATTATACAACAATAATGGCGATTATCTCAAATAATTGTGATTAGGCGATTATATAATAATTGTGACAGGCCTATTAATAATGCACACATTCAAAGTTCACTTCACTCACCGCACAGTTTGGATGGAGGTATTGATGGCGAGCAGCTGGAGTATTCTGTCCGTCAGAGCATCAGTGAGCTGATTGTGACTCAGACTACAACAACACAAGGAAGAGAAAGGGACAAAGGAATAGATTAGTACCTCATGGTCACATATACACACACATACAGTACTCATGCACACCACTACATTCTATAAGACTACTCACTCCAGGACTTGTGCTTTGTGCAGGTGGGGGATCAGAGTCTCTAGTAGCTGGTCAGTGAGTTGACAGTGACTGAGGTCCAGTTCTGTCAGTCCCTCAGAGTGTTCCAGAACCAGGGCCAAACATCTACAGGCCTTTTGATCTAGTCTGGTCTCACTGAGGTCCAGATCTCCACCAAAGGCTGCAGTCAAGTAACCTGCTCGCATCACCGTGTTCCTTTCACTGCCCACAGAGACCAGAGATAGGAGCTGGAGAAGAAGGGATTTGCTGCATCTGGAGAAGAAATACACAGCTATGAGCAGGACACTGAGATAGATCAATGTGGTTGGAAACCTTTTTCTTCTTAAATTGATAACTATTTATTATTATTATTTATTATCATTGTGGCAAGTCAACACATAGTAAGACCATGCAGTGATGAAAAAGCAACAGCAGGCAGCAAAGTGTTGTCCTTCTCACCTAAGACGGACTCTGTTGAGGACAGGGAACAACAGGTCCAGTCCACTGTCCTCTACCTCACAGTCTGATAGGATGAGCTGTGTGTCCTGGCTGCTGCTGCTGTGTCTCAAGACAGTAGAGATGTACCTGCAGTGTGTGACAGTCAGAGACAGAGCCTCTACCTGCTGTTGCTCTGACAGGTCCACACAGGAGGAACAGGACAGATCAAGTCTGTACTGTAGAGCTCTGAGTAGAGCTGCTGCTGCCCCCTGCTGTGTCTGACAGGTAGTGCAGCAGTGGAGGAACATCAGCAGTAGATTCCTGTCAGCACTGGTATGAGGATATACAACATAACATGAATCATCACTTCATTGATGAACTATTAACAACATATGCAAATAAATAACCATACAAAGCAACTACACACATCAATATGATAATGTATTAATAATCTTTATATTCACAATAATTGGCTACATCCATCTTACCTGAGATGAGAGACTTTGTCCAGAGAGTACAGGATGCTCTTAATTGTTTCTGGTGGTATGGAGGTCCACAAAAGGCTGAGTCCTGTCACTTTGTCACAGTGTTTGAGGGTGAAGAGCAGAGCATCACAGTCCACTGTGTCCAGCTCTCTGTTGTTCAGGTTGACTGCATAGTCTAATGACCTCAGTAAACTGGGAACACTGGAATGGCATTTATATGTCTCTCTGATGGCACACAAAGTGAAGCTGGGACTGGGTCTGCAAACATGGATTACTGTTAGTGTTAGTACAGAATGCTGAATTAAGATGACAGTAATAACAATCTAACTGTGTAAACTAAAATGTACTGAACATTAGTGCCCCCCCCATCAACAATACATTTAGAAAAAAAGAAAAACAAATCCATAGATCATTTTCAACTCACCCTTTAAATACAACTCTATCCAGAAAGGGTACAAGACCTCTGATGCTTCTATCTGGAATCCTGTTTTTCTTCAAGTCCACAGTGATCGTCTGGGCTGATGACTGCTGTAGCAGATAGAGAAGAACCTCCCAGTCTAGAGAGCAGGAGGTCAGATCCCCACCAACCTTCTCCAGGAAAGACTTTGTCAAGTCCTCATCCTGAGCTGTAAACACAACACCAGCTAGCTCCTGCAGAACCTCTGGACACAGTCTGGTGAAATTATGGATCAGAGTATGTAAACAAATTAATATTTAGAATGGAGGCTGGTTAAGTTGTTTTTATTTATTTTTATCACTGACTTACTTGATCGTCAACTGTTCATGGTGACTCAACAGTGGAAAGAGGAGGTATGAATGGATGTTGGACTTGGTCAGGTCCAAACATCTGACTGACCAGTGTCTCAGCAGGGATGCCACATTACTAACAACCTTGGACAATATTCTTGTTGATTGTGGTGTGGTCTTTAGAAGGGAAAGATCTTCAATAGCCACTGGATGGGGCAAACATCTTGTTCTTATCAATCGAAAAAGTAGCAGAACCACGCTTTCAGACAGCCTGAAAATGTACGAAAAAGAAACACAAACTTTTAATTATGAACACTCCTAGTCCTAACTACATCATATGATTCAGAGCCAAAATAACATTTTGGTTTTAGGAATAGTAGTAGCCAAGATCTTTACAGAATCTACTAAACAAAGCATACCCTAGCTTTTGGATTTGTGATACATGTCTAAAAAGAAGTGAGACTTCTTTCAGAGAGATCTTGCTGGGTGTGAGGACCAGAACCACACTAGAGCCACAGAGTTCCAGAACTTTCCCCACAGACTCGCAGGTGTTTGCCAATAACTGTCCTCTCAGCACCAGTTTGAAATCAAGGAGACGGAGGAGAGAGACCAGCTGTTCCACCTCCTCTACGGATCTAACAGTGATGGATTGACACGTCTGCTGGAAGAATCCTGGATCACATCTGAAAAATGTGTGAGTTATGGAGGAAAGTATTGGCTTAGCAAGATTGGAACAGAGACATTGTAGTACATGGCCTTACATTATGGCTTTAAAGCCTGACTTTAAATCATGTTCATTATTATTACCTTTGTATATTGCTGAAAAATGCCTAAAATTAGAAATTATATTCATCACTGACTACATGTTGCATCTAACTTTAAAGTGAATAGGATATATTGTATCACTAAAGCTATACTTTACTATATATTATATAGAATAACCAAGATACGGTATCATTGAGATCATGGGATGAAGTCATGAGAATTACAAATAACGATTCACTATTTATACATCAGGAAAAAAAAAAATGATAGCCTACCTCATTATCTTAAAAAAAGGAAGGGAAAGCTAGATTAAAAACATTAAAAACATATTAACCTGAGTTGTGAGATGTAGGGTAGACACTGAAGGAAGATCCCCACTTCATTATATAGCCAGCCTCTCAGCTCTACAGGTCTCTTCTCTGGTTGGAGTTTCATCACCTCTAGGAGGAGGGAGGCCTTTCTCTCTGAGAGGTCTATGGACCAGACTGCAGGAACTGACTGGTAAACCGGTTGTAATGCTGGAAGAACACTTCTGCCTGTTTGAGTCTCACAGTTCTTCACATAGGAGTATAGGTCCAGTAGTACATCACATTGATACTTCCTGTCTTCCCAGTCGTCATTCCAGTCAATAAAGGGGAATGTTTTGTAATTACACACAGAAGACAACTGTTCCAGAATCGTCTTTGCTGTTTCTTCTTCCCGTTCTGCTGCTTCACAGAAGAGCTGCCCCAGGAGGAACTTGGTTGGTCCTTTAACACTGCAACAGATGAAATGAAACAAACATGAAATGCTGATCTCTGATCATAAACAGAACCAAACAATGATGGACACTGTATCCATCAGATTTGATGTGAAAGAGTCAATGAAAAATAAAGGAATCCGAAAACGTATGTTACTAAATATGTGTCAATGCTCAAACTTTATTTCTCTGTACTTTGTGGACTAGTGCTAGTGTAATCATTGTCCTTGGAAAATACCACAATGCTGCTGTCCTGATAACAATGACGTACGTAACAACTCCGCAGTGATTCATGCTTAGACCTATAGTATCATATGGAGATCATATTATCTGAGTTATTCATGTATTATCTTATTGCATTCTTATGTTTTTTTGTATCATTTATAGCATGTTGCCTGTCGGGCAGAAGCCTGTATATCCATGCATGTTTTTGTTTTTTCATAAATTAATGCAGTATTTTACAGTTCATCGTAGTGTTGTAAAAAAAAGTAGCGAAACAATAGCTAATCTACAAGCTCACAACACATCATATAATGGTGTGTTGTGAGATTGTAGATCTGCTATTTTCTTGTCTTTATTTTCCTTTGATAATTGTCACCTAAATTGACAAGCTAAAAAAAGTGAAGCCAAATTGAAAGTGGTTAAGTTTGTCTGTGGATTTTATAAATATTGAACCAATGAAAAGTATTAACAAGAGCTTGTGACTCAGTAATAACTACATTGGATCCATTGGAACACAGGTTCTCGTTTCATTTCCTGAAAAGTAACGGTTTTGGACATTCGTTTCCACCTGACAGTGATGATGATATAGCATACTTTCTCTTGTTCTCTCTGCTTTTTGCTTCTTTCATGGATATGCTGCAAAACTCTTTGTATTAACGGAGTTCAACTTGGGTTCCCTATTTTGGGCATGTCATTATAGGTGAACATTTTCCACAAATACACAACAACAAATATCTAAATTCAGAAATAGTGAAAATAACCAATCTACCAGCACACAACATTGTGTGACACACAACACTGTGACAATAATGATATGGGGCCTATGTGGTTATGAAATTAAATAATCTCTCTCTCATTGTATAATAATTCTTTATAATAGAATACAAAATTATATTTATTTCCTGTAAATTCAGTGCACAAAAAGTGACGAATAATCAGGTCATAATTAATTCAAACACATTAATCACACCTCAATATCTTTAGAAAAGATAGATAGCTTTTATATGTAGACAAACATTAACAATATGAACCCTAGCGTCCCTATTCTGGGGGCGAACATTGGGCAGAAATAGACGATCTTTAAGTTCACACTGCATCGCAGATTTGGAATAGAGGGAAACACTAAAAGACCTAGTATGGAGCCTTGGGGGTCTTCAGTCAACTAACTATGTAGGTTGACTGAGGGGTAGTGGATAAAAGAAAGTAAAAACATTAACCTGAGTTGTGAGATGTAGGGTAGACACTGAAGGAAGATCCTCACTTCACTCTTTTCATCTGACCAACCCCACAGCTCTACTGGTTTCTTCTCTGGTTGGAGTTTCAGCAGCTCTAGGAGGAGGGAGACCTTCTCTGAGAGGTCTATAGACCAGACTGTAGGAGCTGACTGGTAAACTGGTTGTAATGCTGGAAGAACACTTCTGCCTGTTTGAGTCTCATAGTTCTTCACATAGGAGTATAGGTCCAATAGTAGATCACTTTGATACTTCCTGTCTTCTTGGCCAATAAAGGGGAATGTTTTGTAATTACACACAGAGGACAACTGTTCCAGAATCTTCTCTCCTGTTTCTTCTTCCCGTTCTGCTGCTTCACAGAAGAGCTTCCCCAGGAACTTGGTTTGTCCTCCCGATGGACCTTGAACACTGCAACAGATCAAATGAAACCAACATGAAATGCTGATCTCTGATCATAAACAGAACCAAAAAATGATGGACACTGGACAATGTATCCATCAGATTTGATGTGGAAAAAGGTCAATGGAAAATGAAAGAATCAGAAAATGTACATTACTAATACTTCTTAACCCATTAAAACCGGGAAAGCTATGTCATTTTAGATTTTTGCGGTGGCTATTCAGAAATAGCAGATCTACAAGCTCACAGCTACGAGCTTGTACGTTTGCTATTTTTGAACATTATTATAATGTCTTTAAAGTGTGAGAACTACTGATTTAGAAGGCATTTGTAGAATGGGCCTCAGGTCTTAATGGGTTAATGCTTAAACTATATTTCTCTGTACTTTGTGGTCTAGTGTTAGTGTAACCATTGTCCTGGGAAAAGACCACAACACTGCTGTCCTGATAACAATGGCATAACACAACTCAGCAGTGATTCATGCTTACACCTATAGTATCATATGGAGATAACATATTCTTTGAGTGATTCCTGTATTATCTGATTGTATTCTTATGATTGTTTGTATCATGCATAGAATGTAGCCACTGTCTGGCAGAAGACTTGTATCTCCATGCATTTGTTTTTGTTTGTTCATAAATGAATGCCGTATTTTACAGTCAGCGCAGTGTCATGAAAAAGTAGCAAACAAAATAGCCGATCCACAAGGTCACAACACATAATGGTGTGTTGTGAGATTGTAGATCTGCCATTTTCTTTTTTCAATTTTCCTTTTTTCTAATTGATGATAATTGTCACCTAATATTGAATTGCCAAAAAAAGTGAAGCCAGGTTGAAAGTGGTTCAGTGTGTCTGTGAGTTTTATAAATATTGAACCAATGAAAAGTATTAACAAGAGCTTGTGAATAAATAATAACTACATTGGATCCATTGGAACACAGGTTATTTTTTCCATTTCCTGAAAAAAGTAACGGTTTTGGACATACAAAGTTTCCACCTACTGTAACAGTGATGACAAAGCATACTTTATCTTGTTCTCTCTGCTTTTTGCTTCTTTCATGGATATGCTGCACAGCTCTTTGTATTAACCACGTTCAACCTAGCTTCCCTATTTTGGGCATGTCATTATAGGTGAACATTTTCCCAAAACACATAATGAAATAAATAAAATAAAACTGAAAATAAATTTTGAAAACAGCCAATCTACCAGCTCATAACATTATGTGACACATGACATGGTAATAAGACAAAGTATGATATGGGGCTCATGTGGTTAAGACATTAAATAATCTCTTTCTCTCATTGTACTGTAATTCTTTATAATATAATACAAAATAATATTTATCTCCTTTAAATTCAGTTCACCAGCACTGATGAATAATCAATTCATAATTAATTAAACCACATAAATCACACCTCAATATCTTTAGAAAAGGTAGACAGCTTTTATATATAGACAAACATTAACAATATGAACCCTAGTGTCCCTATTCTGGGGCGAACATTGGGCAGAAATAGACAATCTTTAAGTTCACACTGCATCGCAGATTTGGAATAGAGGGAAACACTAAAATACCTAGTATGGAGCCTTGGGGGTCTTCAGTCAACTAACTATGTAGGTTGACTGAGGGGTAGTGGATAAAATAAAGTAAAAAAAATAACCTAAGTTGTGAGATGTAGGGTAGACACTGAAGGAAGATCCTCACTTCACTCTCTTCATATGACCAGCCTCTCAGCTCTACTGGTTTCTTCTCTGGTTGGAGTTTCAGCAGCTCTAGGAGGAGGGAGACCTTTCTCTCTGAGAGGTCTATGGACCAGACTGCAGGAGCTGACTGGTAAACTGGTTTTAATGCCGGAAGAACACTTCTGCCTGTTTGAGTCTCATAGTTCTTCACATAGGAGTATAGGTCCAGTAGTAGATAACATTGCCACTTCCTGTATTGCCAGTGGTCAGACCAGTCAATAAAGGGGAATGTTTTGTAATTACACACAGAAGACAACTGTTCCAGAATCTTCTCTCCTGTTTCTTCTTCCCGTTCTGCTGCTTCACAGAAGAGCTGCCCCAGGAACTTGGTTTTTCCTCCCGATGGACCTTTAACACTGCAACAGATCAAATGAAACCAACATGAAATGCTGATCTCTGATCATAAACAGAACCAAAAAATGATGGACACTGGACAATGTATCCATCAGATTTTATGTGGAAAAAGGTCAATGGAAAATGAAAGAATCAGAAAATGTACATTACTAATACTTCTTAACCCATTAAAAACCGGGAAAGCCATGTCATTTTAGATTTTTGCGGTGGCTATTCAGAAATAGCAGATCTACAAGCTCACAGCGCGTCACTTTGTGCCGCGCTGCGAGCTTGTACGTTTGCTATTTTTGAACATTATTATAATGTCTTTAAAGTGTGAGAACTACTGATTTAGAAGGCATTTGTAGAATGGGCCTCAGGTCTTAATGGGTTAATGCTTAAACTATATTTCTCTGTACTTTGTGGTCTAGTGTTAGCGTAACCATTGTCCTGGGAAAAGACCACAACACTGCTGTCCTGATAACAATGACATAACACAACTCAGCAGTGATTCATGCTTACACCTATAGTATCATATGGAGATACATATTCTTTGAGTGATTCATGTATTATCTGATTGTATTCTTATGATTGTTTGTATCATGCATAGAATGTAGCCACTGTCTGGCAGAAGACTTGAATCTCCATGCATTTGTTTTTGTTTGTTCATAAATGAATGCCGTATTTTACAGTCAGCGCAGTGTCATGAAAAAGTAGCAAACAAAATAGCCGATCCACAATCTCACAACACATAATGGTGTGTTGTGAGATTGTAGATCTGCCATTTTCTTTTTTCAATTTTCCTTTTTTCTAATTGATGATAATTGTCACCTAATATTGAATTGCCAAAAAAAGTGAAGCCAGGTTGAAAGTGGTTCAGTGTGTCTGTGAGTTTTATAAATATTGAACCAATGAAAAGTATTAACAAGAGCTTGTGAATAAATAATAACTACATTGGATCCATTGGAACACAGGTTCTTTTTTCCATTTCCTGAAAAAAGTAACGGTTTTGGACATACAAGGATTCCACCTACTGTAACAGTGATGACAAAGCATACTTTCTCTTGTTCTCTCTGCTTTTTGATTCTTTCATGGATATGCTCTACAACTCTTTGTATTAACCACATTCAACCTAGCTTCCCTATTTTGGGCATGTCATTATAGGTGAACATTTTCCCAAAACACATAATGAAATAAATAAAATAAATACAAAATAATATTTATCTCCTTTAAATTCAGTTCACCAACACTGATGAATAATCAGTTCATACTTAATTAAACCACATTAATCACACCTCAATATCTTTAGAAAATGTAGACAGCTTTTATATGTAGACAAACATTAACAATATGAACCCTAGTGTCCCTATTCTGGGGGCAAACATTGATGACAAAGACATCCATAGGCAAAGATGCAAATTGTATGCCCAGGCAAACATACTAGTGCGGAAATTTCACAAATGCTCTGTACATGTCAAGGTATCACTCTTTAAAGCCTTCTGTACACCATTGTATACGGCTCACTTATGGAGTAACTACAAAGCTAGCAGCATGCGAAAACTAAGAGTTGCATATAATGATGCTCTACGGTTGCTAGTGAGGGTACCAAGATGGCACAGTGCCAGCCAGTTGTTTGTAAACCTGGGGGTACCTACCTGTCAAGCCCTGTTAAGAAATGTAATGTACAAATTCATATGTCGTCTTGAAAAGTCTGAAAATCATGTTATTAAGATTTTAATTAACCCTGTCAAGAGTTCTACTCGGTTCTCTTCCATGATATGGAGACATTGGCGTAACAGCCTCTACTGACTTTGAACAGCTGTAGTTGGACTGTTTTTTTATGTGTTTTTTTTCTTCTTTTTATTATTTTAATTGTTTTTACTGTGTGATTGTCACCTGTTGTATGGACCCTGAGTCTGAAATAAAGATTGAATTGAATTGGGCAGAAATAGACGATCTTTAAGTTCACACTGCATCGCAGATTTGGAATAGAGGGAAACACTAAAAGACCTGGTATGGAGCCTTAGGGGTCTTCAGTCCAGAAGGAGCGAGTGCATTCTCCGGCAGCGGCAACAGCCGCGGAACGTCCGCGGAACTTCCGGTGGAGGAGCGGCAGCTCCCGGCAGTGACTGCCGGCGGTGGAGCGTCAGCTGCCGGCGGAGCAGCGGAACTGCCGCGGAAACTGCCGGTGGAGGAGCGGCAGTCGCGGAACTGCCGGTGGAGGAGCGGCAGTCAACTTCTTTTTCCGCCTATAAAGTATAGTTTTGGACCATGACGGAGCCGCGCCGAATCAGCAGACCTTGAGGCCAAGGAGTCGCGCCCGAGCGCCTCCAGGCGCGAGTGCCCGCGACGACCGGCCGATGGTCTGCTATTCGACTAAGCGGCGTCCGAGTTATGTACCGATAGGCACAGAATCGTAAATAATATTAGTGGGGACTGCGTTACACAAACGCAGCACACTCCCAAAGCTGACGCCACCGGCAGCTCCAGCCGCCGCCGCCGCCGCCGCCGCCACCGCCAGCAGCCGCTGCCGGAAAATGCACTCGCTGTCCCTCCTTCAGTCAACTGAGGGGTAGTGGATAAAAGAAAGTAAAAACATGAACCTGAGTTGTGAGATGTAGGGTAGACACTGAAGGAAGATCCTCACTTCACTCTCTTCATCTGACCAGCCTGTCAGATCTACTGGTTTCTTCTCTGGTTGGAGTTTCAGCAGCTCTAGGAGGAGGGAGACCTTTCTCTCTGAGAGGTCTATGGACCAGACTGTAGGAGCTGACTGGTAAACTGGTTTTAATGCCGGAAGAACACTTCTGCCTGTTTGAGTCTCATAGTTCTTCACATAGGAGTATAGGTCCAGTAGTAGATAACATTGCCACTTCCTGTATTGCCAGTGGTCAGACCAGTCAATAAAGGGGAATGTTTCGTAATTACACACAGAAGACAACTGTTCCAGAATCTTCTCTCCTGTTTCTTCTTCCCGTTCTGCTGCTTCACAGAAGAGCTGCCCCAGGAACTTGGTTTTTCCTCCCGATGGACCTTTAACACTGCAACAGATCATGATCTCTGATCATAAACAGAACCAAAAAATGATGGACACTGGACAATGTATCCATCAGATTTTATGTGGAAAAAGGTCAATGGAAAATGAAAGAATCAGAAAATGTACATTACTAATACTTCTTAACCCATTAAAACCGGGAAAGCCATGTCATTTTAGATTTTTGCGGTGGCTATTCAGAAATAGCAGATCTACAAGCTCACAGCACGTCACTTTGTGCCGCGCTGCGAGCTTGTACGTCTGCTATTTTTGAACATTATTGTAATATCTTTAAAGTGTGAGAACTACTGATTTAGAAGGCATCTGTAGAATGGGCCTCAGGTCTTAATGGGTTAATGCTTAAACTTTATTTCTCTGTACTTTGTGGTCTAGTGTTAGTGTAACCATTGTCCAGGGAAAAGACCACAACACTGCTGTCCTGATAACAATGGCATAACACAACTCAGCAGTGATTCATGCTTACACCTATAGTATCATATGGAGACTAGAAAAAGTGCTCCTCGGAGCACAGGTCTCCGCCAGGTCAGGTAGGTTATTGTGGATCAGCAATGTTCAGAATTTGCCAATCAAGATGGAATATAAAAAATCGGACGGAACCATCTTGATCACTTGACTATAGAGATAATGTGTACTGATTTGCATGATGTTTGGACAAAATGTGTAGGAGTAATATAAAAAATAAGAATCGGCCTCCTGGTGGCGCTATAATAGGGCAATGTGAAAAGGGTGGCGTTTGTTCTTCAACATAGTGCGAATGTGCGTGCAAAGTTCCACCACAATCGGACGCTGCGTTCATGATTTGCAGCATTTTGTTCAAAACGGGCCACTCCTGCAAACTTTAGATGTCAATGTTAGCCAATCAGGGTGGAATATGAAAAATCAAATAGACCCATCTTGATCACATGACTATAGAGATCATGTGTACCGATTTGCGTGAAATTTGGATAAAATATGAAAGCTTAATCTCAAAATATGTGTTTTACATAAGTCGGCCTCCTGGTGGCGCTATAAAAGGCTAATGTGAAAAATGCAGGGCATATGTTTTTCCTTGGCCTCTAGGGAGTATGCGTGCAAAGTTTTACGCAGATCGGTGCAGTTACAGTTATAAATGCAAATTGGCCTTTTATAGCGCCACCATGAGGCTGATTTGAAAACGTTCAAGTGGCATTTGTTCCTCGGCATAGTGGGAATGTGCGTGTGAAATTTCACGGAAATCGCAAGCTGCGTTCATGATTTGAGGCATTTAGTTCAAAATGGACCAATCCTGCAAACTTTGGGAGCCAACCTTAGCCAATCAGGATGGAATGTGGAAAATCAGACAGATCCGTGTTGATCACATGAATATAGAGATACTGTGTACCGATTTGCGTGATGTTTGGATAAAATCTGTAGGAGTAATATAAAAAAATGGGTTTTGCACAAATCGGTCTCCTGGTGGCGCTATAACAGGCCCATGTGAAAAATTTGGGGCAGAGGTTCTGAATTGGCATCCAGGGAGTGTGTGTGCACAGTTTCGCAGCGACCGGGCCAACGGTGCCTGAGATTAGCTGTTCACAGACAGATGGACGGACGGACACACGGACACACAAACGGACACACGGACAGGGGGTAAAACATACTCTAATAACATATTCTTTGAGTGATTCATGTATTATCTGATTGTATTCTTATGATTGTTTGTATCATGCATAGAATGTTGCCACTGTCGGGCAGAAGACTTGCATCTCCATGCATTTGTTTTTGTTTGTTCATAAATGAATGCCGTATTTTACAGTTCAGCGCAGTGTCATGAAAAAGTAGCAAACAAAATAGCCGATCCACAAGCTCACAAACATCACATAATGGTGTGTTGTGAGATTGTAGATCTGCCATTTTCTTTTTTCTAATTGATGATAATTGTCACCTAATATTGAAATTCCCCAAAAAGTGAAGCCAGGTTGAAAGTGGTTAAGTGTGTCTGTGAGTTTTATAAATATTGAACCAATGAAAAGTATTAACAAGAGCTTGTGACTAAGTAATAACTACATTGCATCCATTGGAACACAGGTTCTGGTTTCATTTCCTGAAAAGTAACGGTTTTGGACAAGGTTTCCACCTGACAGTGATGATATAGCATACTTTCTCTTGTTCTCTCTGCTTTTTGCTTCTTTCATGGATATGCTGAACAGCTCTTTGTATTAACCAAGTTCAACCTGGGTTCCCTATTTTGGTCATGTCATTATAGGTGAAAATGCTCCACAAATACACAAAAACAAATATCTAAATTCAGAAATAGTGAAAATAACCAATCTACCAGCTCACAACATTGTGGGACACACAACACTGTGACAAAGTATGATATGGGGCCTATGTGGTTATGAAATTAAATAATCTCTCTCTCATTGTATAATTATTTATAATAGAATACAAAATTATATTTATTTCCTCTAAATTCAGTGCACCAAAAGTGATGAATAATCAGGTCATAATTAATTCAAACACATTAATAATACCTCAATATCTTTAGAAAAGGTAAACAGCTTTTATATGTAGACAAATATTAACAATATGAACCCAGTGTCACTATTCTGGGGTGAAGATTTAGCAGAAATAGCAGATCTTTAAGCTCACACTGCGTCAACAAATTTAGTGTAGAGGGAGCCACAAAAGGACCTAGTATAGAGCCTTGGGGGACCTCAGTAAACTAACTATGTAGGGTCTAAGTGGATTAAAGAAAGTAAACACATTAACCTGAGTTGTGAGATGTAGGGTAGACACTGAAAGAAGATCCTCACTTCACTCTCTTCATCTGACCAGCCCCACAGCTCTACTGGTTTCTTCTCTGGTTGGAGTTTCAGCAGCTCTAGGAGGAGGGAGACCGTTCTCTCTGAGAGGTCTATGTACCAGACTGCAGGAGCTGACTGGTAAACTGTTTTTAATGCTGGAAGAACACTTCTGCCTGTTTGAGTCTCATAGTTCTTCACATAGGAGTATAGGTCCAGTAGTAGATCACTTTGATACTTCCTGTCTTCCCAATCATTAGTCTCCTCAATGAAGGGGAATGTTTCGTAATTACACACAGAAGACAACTGTTCGAGAATATTCTCTTCTGTTTCTTCTTCCCGTTCTGCTGCTTCACAGAAGAGCTGCCCCAGGGGTAACTCGGTTTGTTCTTGAACACTGCAACAGATCAAATGAAACCAACATGAAATACTGATCTCTTATCATAAACAGAACCAAAAAATGATGTACGCTGGACAATGTATCCATCAAAATGAAGGAATCAGAAAATGTACATTACTAATATGTCTTAACCCATTAAAACCGGGAAAGCCATGTAATTTTAGATTTTTGCAGTGGCTATTCAAACATAGCAGAGCTACCAGCTCACAACGCGTCACTTATTGCTGCACTGCGAGCTTGTACGTCTGCTATTTTTGAACATTATTGTAATATCTTTAAAGTGTGAGAACTACTGATTTAGAAGCCATTTGTAGAATGGGTCTCAGGTCTTAATGGGTTAAAACTTTATACGTTAAACTTTATTTCTATGTTTTTTGTGGACTAGTGCTAGTGTAACCATTGTCCTGGAAAAAGACCAGATCACTGTTGTTCTGATAACAATGACATTAACACAACTCAGCAGTTATTCATGCTTACACCTATAGTTTTACGGAGATCATAGTATCTGAGTGATTCATGTATTATAAGATTGTATTCTTATGATTGTTAGTATCGTGCACGGAATGTTGCCACTGTCGTGCAGAAGACTTGTATCTCCATGCATTTGTTTTTGTTTTTTCATATATTAATGCCAAATTTACAGTTCAGCGTAGTGTCATGAAAAAGTAGCAAACAAAATATCCGATCCACAAGCTCACAACACATAATGGTGTGTTGTGAGATTGTAGATCTGCCATTTTCTTTTTTCTAATTGATGATAATTGTCACCTAATATTGAAATTCCCCAAAAAAGTGAAGCCAGGTTGAAAGTGGTTAAGTGTGTCTGTGAGTTTTATAAATATTGAACCAATGAAAAGTATTAACAAGAGCTTGTGAATAAATAATAACTACATTGGATCCATTGGAACACAGGTTATTTTTTCCTGAAAAAGAAAGTAAAAACATTAACCTGAGTTGTGAGATGTAGGGTAGACACTGAAGGAAGATCCTCACTTCACTCTCTTCATCTGACCAACCTCTCAGCTCTACTGGTTTCTTCTCTGGTTGGAGTTTCAGCAGCTCTAGGAGGAGGGAGACCTTTCTCTCAGAGAGGTCTATGGACCAGACTGCAGGAGCTGACTGGTAAACTGGTTTTAATGCTGGAAGAACACTTCTGCCTGTTTGAGTCTCATAGTTCTTCACATAGGAGTATAGGTCCAGTAGTAGATCACATTTCCACTTCCTGTTTTGCCAGCAGTCATGCCAGTCAATAAAGGGGAATGTTTTGTAATTACACACAGAAGACAACTGTTCCAGAATCTTCTCTCCTGTTTCTTCTTCCCGTTCTGCTGCTTCACAGAAGAGCTGCCCCAGGAACTTGGTTTTTCCTCCCGATGGACCTTTAACACTGCAACAGATCAAATGAAACCAACATGAAATGCTGATCTCTGATCATAAACAGAACCAAAAAATGATGGACACTGGACAATGTATCCATCAGATTTTATGTGGAAAAAGGTCAATGGAAAATGAAAGAATCAGAAAATGTACATTACTAATACTTCTTAACCCATTAAAAACCGGGAAAGCCATGTCATTTTAGATTTTTGCGGTGGCTATTCAGAAATAGCAGATCTACAAGCTCACAGCGCGTCACTTTGTGCCGCGCTGCGAGCTTGTACGTTTGCTATTTTTGAACATTATTATAATGTCTTTAAAGTGTGAGAACTACTGATTTAGAAGGCATTTGTAGAATGGGCCTCAGGTCTTAATGGGTTAATGCTTAAACTATATTTCTCTGTACTTTGTGGTCTAGTGTTAGCGTAACCATTGTCCTGGGAAAAGACCACAACACTGCTGTCCTGATAACAATGACATAACACAACTCAGCAGTGATTCATGCTTACACCTATAGTATCATATGGAGATACATATTCTTTGAGTGATTCATGTATTATCTGATTGTATTCTTATGATTGTTTGTATCATGCATAGAATGTAGCCACTGTCTGGCAGAAGACTTGAATCTCCATGCATTTGTTTTTGTTTGTTCATAAATGAATGCCGTATTTTACAGTCAGCGCAGTGTCATGAAAAAGTAGCAAACAAAATAGCCGATCCACAATCTCACAACACATAATGGTGTGTTGTGAGATTGTAGATCTGCCATTTTCTTTTTTCAATTTTCCTTTTTTCTAATTGATGATAATTGTCACCTAATATTGAATTGCCAAAAAAAGTGAAGCCAGGTTGAAAGTGGTTCAGTGTGTCTGTGAGTTTTATAAATATTGAACCAATGAAAAGTATTAACAAGAGCTTGTGAATAAATAATAACTACATTGGATCCATTGGAACACAGGTTCTTTTTTCCATTTCCTGAAAAAAGTAACGGTTTTGGACATACAAGGATTCCACCTACTGTAACAGTGATGACAAAGCATACTTTCTCTTGTTCTCTCTGCTTTTTGATTCTTTCATGGATATGCTCTACAACTCTTTGTATTAACCACATTCAACCTAGCTTCCCTATTTTGGGCATGTCATTATAGGTGAACATTTTCCCAAAACACATAATGAAATAAATAAAATAAATACAAAATAATATTTATCTCCTTTAAATTCAGTTCACCAACACTGATGAATAATCAGTTCATACTTAATTAAACCACATTAATCACACCTCAATATCTTTAGAAAATGTAGACAGCTTTTATATGTAGACAAACATTAACAATATGAACCCTAGTGTCCCTATTCTGGGGGCAAACATTGATGACAAAGACATCCATAGGCAAAGATGCAAATTGTATGCCCAGGCAAACATACTAGTGCGGAAATTTCACAAATGCTCTGTACATGTCAAGGTATCACTCTTTAAAGCCTTCTGTACACCATTGTATACGGCTCACTTATGGAGTAACTACAAAGCTAGCAGCATGCGAAAACTAAGAGTTGCATATAATGATGCTCTACGGTTGCTAGTGAGGGTACCAAGATGGCACAGTGCCAGCCAGTTGTTTGTAAACCTGGGGGTACCTACCTGTCAAGCCCTGTTAAGAAATGTAATGTACAAATTCATATGTCGTCTTGAAAAGTCTGAAAATCATGTTATTAAGATTTTAATTAACCCTGTCAAGAGTTCTACTCGGTTCTCTTCCATGATATGGAGACATTGGCGTAACAGCCTCTACTGACTTTGAACAGCTGTAGTTGGACTGTTTTTTTATGTGTTTTTTTTCTTCTTTTTATTATTTTAATTGTTTTTACTGTGTGATTGTCACCTGTTGTATGGACCCTGAGTCTGAAATAAAGATTGAATTGAATTGGGCAGAAATAGACGATCTTTAAGTTCACACTGCATCGCAGATTTGGAATAGAGGGAAACACTAAAAGACCTGGTATGGAGCCTTAGGGGTCTTCAGTCCAGAAGGAGCGAGTGCATTCTCCGGCAGCGGCAACAGCCGCGGAACGTCCGCGGAACTTCCGGTGGAGGAGCGGCAGCTCCCGGCAGTGACTGCCGGCGGTGGAGCGTCAGCTGCCGGCGGAGCAGCGGAACTGCCGCGGAAACTGCCGGTGGAGGAGCGGCAGTCGCGGAACTGCCGGTGGAGGAGCGGCAGTCAACTTCTTTTTCCGCCTATAAAGTATAGTTTTGGACCATGACGGAGCCGCGCCGAATCAGCAGACCTTGAGGCCAAGGAGTCGCGCCCGAGCGCCTCCAGGCGCGAGTGCCCGCGACGACCGGCCGATGGTCTGCTATTCGACTAAGCGGCGTCCGAGTTATGTACCGATAGGCACAGAATCGTAAATAATATTAGTGGGGACTGCGTTACACAAACGCAGCACACTCCCAAAGCTGACGCCACCGGCAGCTCCAGCCGCCGCCGCCGCCGCCGCCGCCACCGCCAGCAGCCGCTGCCGGAAAATGCACTCGCTGTCCCTCCTTCAGTCAACTGAGGGGTAGTGGATAAAAGAAAGTAAAAACATGAACCTGAGTTGTGAGATGTAGGGTAGACACTGAAGGAAGATCCTCACTTCACTCTCTTCATCTGACCAGCCTGTCAGATCTACTGGTTTCTTCTCTGGTTGGAGTTTCAGCAGCTCTAGGAGGAGGGAGACCTTTCTCTCTGAGAGGTCTATGGACCAGACTGTAGGAGCTGACTGGTAAACTGGTTTTAATGCCGGAAGAACACTTCTGCCTGTTTGAGTCTCATAGTTCTTCACATAGGAGTATAGGTCCAGTAGTAGATAACATTGCCACTTCCTGTATTGCCAGTGGTCAGACCAGTCAATAAAGGGGAATGTTTCGTAATTACACACAGAAGACAACTGTTCCAGAATCTTCTCTCCTGTTTCTTCTTCCCGTTCTGCTGCTTCACAGAAGAGCTGCCCCAGGAACTTGGTTTTTCCTCCCGATGGACCTTTAACACTGCAACAGATCATGATCTCTGATCATAAACAGAACCAAAAAATGATGGACACTGGACAATGTATCCATCAGATTTTATGTGGAAAAAGGTCAATGGAAAATGAAAGAATCAGAAAATGTACATTACTAATACTTCTTAACCCATTAAAACCGGGAAAGCCATGTCATTTTAGATTTTTGCGGTGGCTATTCAGAAATAGCAGATCTACAAGCTCACAGCACGTCACTTTGTGCCGCGCTGCGAGCTTGTACGTCTGCTATTTTTGAACATTATTGTAATATCTTTAAAGTGTGAGAACTACTGATTTAGAAGGCATCTGTAGAATGGGCCTCAGGTCTTAATGGGTTAATGCTTAAACTTTATTTCTCTGTACTTTGTGGTCTAGTGTTAGTGTAACCATTGTCCAGGGAAAAGACCACAACACTGCTGTCCTGATAACAATGGCATAACACAACTCAGCAGTGATTCATGCTTACACCTATAGTATCATATGGAGACTAGAAAAAGTGCTCCTCGGAGCACAGGTCTCCGCCAGGTCAGGTAGGTTATTGTGGATCAGCAATGTTCAGAATTTGCCAATCAAGATGGAATATAAAAAATCGGACGGAACCATCTTGATCACTTGACTATAGAGATAATGTGTACTGATTTGCATGATGTTTGGACAAAATGTGTAGGAGTAATATAAAAAATAAGAATCGGCCTCCTGGTGGCGCTATAATAGGGCAATGTGAAAAGGGTGGCGTTTGTTCTTCAACATAGTGCGAATGTGCGTGCAAAGTTCCACCACAATCGGACGCTGCGTTCATGATTTGCAGCATTTTGTTCAAAACGGGCCACTCCTGCAAACTTTAGATGTCAATGTTAGCCAATCAGGGTGGAATATGAAAAATCAAATAGACCCATCTTGATCACATGACTATAGAGATCATGTGTACCGATTTGCGTGAAATTTGGATAAAATATGAAAGCTTAATCTCAAAATATGTGTTTTACATAAGTCGGCCTCCTGGTGGCGCTATAAAAGGCTAATGTGAAAAATGCAGGGCATATGTTTTTCCTTGGCCTCTAGGGAGTATGCGTGCAAAGTTTTACGCAGATCGGTGCAGTTACAGTTATAAATGCAAATTGGCCTTTTATAGCGCCACCATGAGGCTGATTTGAAAACGTTCAAGTGGCATTTGTTCCTCGGCATAGTGGGAATGTGCGTGTGAAATTTCACGGAAATCGCAAGCTGCGTTCATGATTTGAGGCATTTAGTTCAAAATGGACCAATCCTGCAAACTTTGGGAGCCAACCTTAGCCAATCAGGATGGAATGTGGAAAATCAGACAGATCCGTGTTGATCACATGAATATAGAGATACTGTGTACCGATTTGCGTGATGTTTGGATAAAATCTGTAGGAGTAATATAAAAAAATGGGTTTTGCACAAATCGGTCTCCTGGTGGCGCTATAACAGGCCCATGTGAAAAATTTGGGGCAGAGGTTCTGAATTGGCATCCAGGGAGTGTGTGTGCACAGTTTCGCAGCGACCGGGCCAACGGTGCCTGAGATTAGCTGTTCACAGACAGATGGACGGACGGACACACGGACACACAAACGGACACACGGACAGGGGGTAAAACATACTCTAATAACATATTCTTTGAGTGATTCATGTATTATCTGATTGTATTCTTATGATTGTTTGTATCATGCATAGAATGTTGCCACTGTCGGGCAGAAGACTTGCATCTCCATGCATTTGTTTTTGTTTGTTCATAAATGAATGCCGTATTTTACAGTTCAGCGCAGTGTCATGAAAAAGTAGCAAACAAAATAGCCGATCCACAAGCTCACAAACATCACATAATGGTGTGTTGTGAGATTGTAGATCTGCCATTTTCTTTTTTCTAATTGATGATAATTGTCACCTAATATTGAAATTCCCCAAAAAGTGAAGCCAGGTTGAAAGTGGTTAAGTGTGTCTGTGAGTTTTATAAATATTGAACCAATGAAAAGTATTAACAAGAGCTTGTGACTAAGTAATAACTACATTGCATCCATTGGAACACAGGTTCTGGTTTCATTTCCTGAAAAGTAACGGTTTTGGACAAGGTTTCCACCTGACAGTGATGATATAGCATACTTTCTCTTGTTCTCTCTGCTTTTTGCTTCTTTCATGGATATGCTGAACAGCTCTTTGTATTAACCAAGTTCAACCTGGGTTCCCTATTTTGGTCATGTCATTATAGGTGAAAATGCTCCACAAATACACAAAAACAAATATCTAAATTCAGAAATAGTGAAAATAACCAATCTACCAGCTCACAACATTGTGGGACACACAACACTGTGACAAAGTATGATATGGGGCCTATGTGGTTATGAAATTAAATAATCTCTCTCTCATTGTATAATTATTTATAATAGAATACAAAATTATATTTATTTCCTCTAAATTCAGTGCACCAAAAGTGATGAATAATCAGGTCATAATTAATTCAAACACATTAATAATACCTCAATATCTTTAGAAAAGGTAAACAGCTTTTATATGTAGACAAATATTAACAATATGAACCCAGTGTCACTATTCTGGGGTGAAGATTTAGCAGAAATAGCAGATCTTTAAGCTCACACTGCGTCAACAAATTTAGTGTAGAGGGAGCCACAAAAGGACCTAGTATAGAGCCTTGGGGGACCTCAGTAAACTAACTATGTAGGGTCTAAGTGGATTAAAGAAAGTAAACACATTAACCTGAGTTGTGAGATGTAGGGTAGACACTGAAAGAAGATCCTCACTTCACTCTCTTCATCTGACCAGCCCCACAGCTCTACTGGTTTCTTCTCTGGTTGGAGTTTCAGCAGCTCTAGGAGGAGGGAGACCGTTCTCTCTGAGAGGTCTATGTACCAGACTGCAGGAGCTGACTGGTAAACTGTTTTTAATGCTGGAAGAACACTTCTGCCTGTTTGAGTCTCATAGTTCTTCACATAGGAGTATAGGTCCAGTAGTAGATCACTTTGATACTTCCTGTCTTCCCAATCATTAGTCTCCTCAATGAAGGGGAATGTTTCGTAATTACACACAGAAGACAACTGTTTGAGAATATTCTCTTCTGTTTCTTCTTCCCGTTCTGCTGCTTCACAGAAGAGCTGCCCCAGGGGTAACTCGGTTTGTTCTTGAACACTGCAACAGATCAAATGAAACCAACATGAAATACTGATCTCTTATCATAAACAGAACCAAAAAATGATGTACGCTGGACAATGTATCCATCAAAATGAAGGAATCAGAAAATGTACATTACTAATATGTCTTAACCCATTAAAACCGGGAAAGCCATGTAATTTTAGATTTTTGCAGTGGCTATTCAAACATAGCAGAGCTACCAGCTCACAACGCGTCACTTATTGCTGCACTGCGAGCTTGTACGTCTGCTATTTTTGAACATTATTGTAATATCTTTAAAGTGTGAGAACTACTGATTTAGAAGCCATTTGTAGAATGGGTCTCAGGTCTTAATGGGTTAAAACTTTATACGTTAAACTTTATTTCTATGTTTTTTGTGGACTAGTGCTAGTGTAACCATTGTCCTGGAAAAAGACCAGATCACTGTTGTTCTGATAACAATGACATTAACACAACTCAGCAGTTATTCATGCTTACACCTATAGTTTTACGGAGATCATAGTATCTGAGTGATTCATGTATTATAAGATTGTATTCTTATGATTGTTAGTATCGTGCACGGAATGTTGCCACTGTCGTGCAGAAGACTTGTATCTCCATGCATTTGTTTTTGTTTTTTCATATATTAATGCCAAATTTACAGTTCAGCGTAGTGTCATGAAAAAGTAGCAAACAAAATATCCGATCCACAAGCTCACAACACATAATGGTGTGTTGTGAGATTGTAGATCTGCCATTTTCTTTTTTCTAATTGATGATAATTGTCACCTAATATTGAAATTCCCCAAAAAAGTGAAGCCAGGTTGAAAGTGGTTAAGTGTGTCTGTGAGTTTTATAAATATTGAACCAATGAAAAGTATTAACAAGAGCTTGTGAATAAATAATAACTACATTGGATCCATTGGAACACAGGTTATTTTTTCCTGAAAAAGAAAGTAAAAACATTAACCTGAGTTGTGAGATGTAGGGTAGACACTGAAGGAAGATCCTCACTTCACTCTCTTCATCTGACCAACCTCTCAGCTCTACTGGTTTCTTCTCTGGTTGGAGTTTCAGCAGCTCTAGGAGGAGGGAGACCTTTCTCTCAGAGAGGTCTATGGACCAGACTGCAGGAGCTGACTGGTAAACTGGTTTTAATGCTGGAAGAACACTTCTGCCTGTTTGAGTCTCATAGTTCTTCACATAGGAGTATAGGTCCAGTAGTAGATCACATTTCCACTTCCTGTTTTGCCAGCAGTCATGCCAGTCAATAAAGGGGAATGTTTTGTAATTACACACAGAAGACAACTGTTCCAGAATCTTCTCTCCTGTTTCTTCTTCCCGTTCTGCTGCTTCACAGAAGAGCTTCACCAGCAACTTGGTTTGTCCTCCTGATGGACCTTGAACACTGCAACAGATCAAATGAAACCAACATGAAATGCTGATCTCTGATCATAAACAGAACCAAAAAATGATGGACACTGGACAATGTATCCATCAGATTTGATGTGGAAAAAGTTAATGGAAAATGAAGGAATCAGAACATTTACATTACTAATACTTCTTAACCCATTAAAACCGGGAAAGCCATGTCATTTTAGATTTTTGCGGTGGCTATTCAGAAATAGCCCGTCGAGTGACGGGCTCACAGCGCGTCACTTTGTGCCACGCTGCGAGCTTGTACGTCTGCTATTTTTGAACATTATTATAATGTCTTTAAAGTGTGAGAACTACTGATTTAGAAGGCATTTGTAGAATGGGCCTCAGGTCTTAATGGGTTAATAATTAAACTTTATTTCTCTGTACTTTGTGGTCTAGTGTAACCATTGTCCTGGGAAAAGACCACAACACTGCTGTCCTGATAAAAATGGCATAACACAACTCAGCAGTGATTCATGCTTACACCTATAGTATCATATGGAGATAACATATTCTTTGAGTGATTCCTGTATTATCTGATTGTATTCTTATGATTGTTTGTATCATGCATAGAATGTTGCCACTGTCTGGCAGAAGACTTGTATCTCCATGCATTTGTTTTTGTTTGTTCATATATTAATGCCAAATTTACAGTTCAGCGCAGTGTCATGAAAAAGTAGCAAACAAAATAGCCGATCCACAAGCTCACAACACATAATGGTGTGTTGTGAGATTGTAGAAAAGTTAAGCCAGGTTGAAAGTGGTTAAGTGTGTCTGTGAATTTTATAAATATTGAACCAATGAAAAGTATTAACAAGAGCTTGTGAATAAATATATTGGATCCATTGGGACACAGGTTCTTTTTTCTATTTCCTGATAAGTAACGCTTTTGGACAAGGTTTCCAACCTACTGTAACAGTGATGACAAAGCATACTTTCTCTTGTTCTCTCTGCTTTTTGCTTCTTTCATGGATATGCTGCACAGCTCTTTGTATTAACCACGTTCAACCTAGCTTCCCTATTTTGGGCATGTCATTATAGGTGAACATTTTCAAAAACACACAATGAAATAAATAAAATTAAAAAGGTAAAAATAAATAGTGAAAACAGCCAATCTACCAGCTCATAACATTATGTGACACATGACATGGTAATAAGACAAAGTATGATATGGGGCTCATGTGGTTAAGACATTAAATAATCTCTTTCTCTCGTTTTATTATAATTCTTTATAATAGAATACAACATTATATTTATCTCCTTTAAATTCAGTGCACCAAAACTGACGAATAATCAGGTCATAATTAATTCAAGCACATTAATCGCACCTCATTATCTATAGAAAAGGTAGGCAGATTTATATGTAGACAAACATTAAACAATATGAACCCTAGTGTCCCTATTTTAGGGCAAACATTGGGCAGAAATAGCTGATCGTTGAGCTCAAACTGCATCACAGATTTGGTATAGAGGGAAACACTAAAGGACCAAGTATAGACTTGGGGGTCCTTAGTCAACTAATTGGTAGGGTCTAAGTAGATCAAAGATAGTAAAAACATTAACCTGAGCGTTGAGATGTAGGGTAGACACTGAAGGAAGATCCTCACTTCACTCTCTTCATCTGACCAGCCTCTCAGCTCTACTGGTTTCTTCTCTGGTTGGAGTATCAGCAGCTCTAGGAGGAGGGAGGCCTTTCTCTCTGATAGGTCTATGGACCAGACTGCAGCTGACTGGTAAACAGGTAGTAATACTGGAAGAACACTCTTGTGTGATTGAGCCTCATATTCTTTGAAATGGGAGTACAGGTCTAGAAGGAAGTCCCATTTGTGATGCCAATATTCAGACAGCGAAAACACTTCCTCTATTGTCTGTGCGTTTAACCTCTCATGGAGAGCTGCTTGCACACACAGATTCATCAGAAATCTTTGTCCCGTTTGATTCTGAGAAGCAAATCTGTAGATTATGAAAAATAAGCAGAATCAACTCAATTAAAAACTTGATTCATAAACCTACAAAATATAAGAGAAAAAGGTAATGTGTAGCTCAACATACTACAATTAAAATGTAGAGATTTGATTAAATTAGAATTGTAAATAGACTAGACTCTTTTATCAAGATAACAAGATACATAATTGTGATTATAGTATTAGCTAAGATAACTTGAATGACATCTTAATACAAATCATACATATATGAACATTCATGTTAATTTCCTCTAACCTAAAAGAATCCCTGTCCTCAAAATACAAGTAAACATAGTTTAACTCTTTGAACACCTTGATAGCAGAATCCTCTGACCCCCGCCCCCACCTCTCTTTTCTCTGTAAATATACCTATGATTCTACTGGGTTTTATTCCAATATATTTTGTATGTATGTATTATATCTCTGCTGTCCAGCAGCAACCAGCTAACTCCAAAGCGCTCATTTTTCAGTTAATGAAAAAACTAAATATAACTTTTTCAGTAAATGAAGAAAACCTTATATTTTTTAAAACAAAGCAATACTGCCTCATCAAAGTTGGTATAGTGACTTGCATGTGTCATTATATTATCACCACTTTACCCAAATCCATCTCAAGTGGAGTTAGGAGTCCGATCAGCAGACAATAGCTCCAATGATTCAGCCCTCTTAGTCTCACACAAAGAGAAATCAGTAGTAGAAAAAATGCTTAGCACAGAATTAACCAAAGTCAGTATCTGGTTAGAAGACAACAGGCTGTCACTCCACTTGGGCAAAACAGAGGCAATCCTGTTTGCATCTACAGCCAAGCTAAAGAAATCCCCAGGGCTTACGGTAGTGGTTGGCAACTCGCCTATTAAAGATAAGGAAGAAGTAACATATTTGGGATGCATACTAAATAACTCCTTATCTGGAGAGAGCATGGCTCTGAAAGTTATCTTGAAAGTAAACCAGAGGATAAAATTCCTTGCTAGAATATCGCCCTTCGTAGATCGAAATGCGCTAATAATACTGGCAGGGGCATTGGTACAATGCCATTTCGACTATGCATGCACATCCTGGTACTCCAACATCCCAAAGATCCTGAAAAAAAAGCTCCAGACCTCGCAAAACAAATTAGTTAGAGTGATCCACAAGTTACATCCCAGAACTCACCTTCTGCCGGCCCATTTCAACAGCCTCAAGTGGCTCAAAGTCGAGGAAAGAGTAATTCAAATTAAAATGTGTATGGTCCACAGGATCATAAATAATGCTGCACCTAAGTACCTAGATGAATATTTTACCAAGGTCAGCACAGTACATAGGTACTCAACCAGAGGAAGCTCCACTAACTTTGTGCCTCACCTATTTAGCAGTTGCATGGGCCAGAGTTCATTCCTGTACACTGCAACAGATGCATGGAACGAACTACCAACAAGCATCAAGACCACTAGCTCCATGGCTGGCTTTAAGTTCTCCCTTAAGAGATGGCTCACTACCAGTGCGACCTAAAAGTACATTTTTTAATTAGGGTGCGCACGCACACGCACACACGCACACACACACACACGCATACACATATAGATACTCACACACACGCCCGCACCTACACCAAGATCAACAGGACCACGATGGAAATAAGCTTCTGGCTTTCTTGTGTCTATCCTTTTGACTATTCCCTGTGTACATTGTTTTGTTATGTGCAAATTGTCAATAAATCAATCAATCAATCAATCAATCGCTGCTGAGGGAGAGGTTTCAAATGGGTCTAAATTCCTAAAAGCTGACAATGTATCTCCAAGCTCACAATGCATCACAACGTGTGAATTAATGCCCTGATGCTCCATGACACTTATTATATAGGCTTCAATAATAAACAGGACTTTAATATTACAATAACTTCTGCAAAGAGGGTTTCACAGTTGCAAAGTTGGAGTTTCAGTGGAACTAGCGAGAGAAATGCCTATGAACTAATTTCTTGTCACATTGATCTCCTCAGAAAACACTTCATAGATTTAAGAAATAGAATTACTTGTTTTCATAACATTAGCGTCAGTGCTAAGCTTGATAAACAGGTACACTGCAGTGCATAGTTTTAACAGACTACGGGGGAAAACCCTGCCTCGTTAGTGTGTTTATCTGCTGCGCCACAGCAGCTCTCCTCTCTGTGTCTGCGCTCACTGCGCTGTGGCACAGCATGATGGCAGCAGCAGGGAGAGGAGAGGGGGTGGAGTTTGTTGCTTTGACGGACAGTTTGAGGATCGAATGGAGTTGGGAGGTTTTGTCAGAAGCGCTTTTTAATACTTTACATTGGTTATTTATTTTTAATTTTTTACACAGACGTAAAGGGTGTTCAATAACGTTGATTTATGAAAAAAAGAAAAGAAAAGAAAATGGAGTTAGCTGGTTCCTGCTGGACAGCGACTATATGTATTACTGATGAATCGATAACAATGGACCAGAATGGAAAAAAGCCCACTGGGGCTTTTTGTGTTGTCGTTTTAGCACAAACTATTATTGTACTACCTGTACTGTTAATAATCATGTTAATAAAATATTCAATCAATCAATCAAATTATTCCAATACATCTTTGTGGGAACTACTTCTTTAAATATAGTGTCATTATTGAAGTTTAAATGTACTGAGGTAAACTGATTAAATATACAACATATTCCCAGTTACCTGAGCTTTGAAATGTAGGGTAGACACCGAAGGAAAGTCTTCACTTCACTCTCTTCATCTGACCAGCCTCTCAACTCAACTAGTTTCTTCTCTGGTTGGAGTTTCAAGCATTCTAGGAAGACAGAGGCCTTTCTCTCTGATAGGTCTATGGACCAGACTGTAGGGGCTGGGGGGTAAAGTGGCTTCAGAATTGGAAGAACATGTTTATATCCTTTACTGCTGCTGATATGTAGGTAAAGATCAAGCAGGATGTCATATCTCGTAGTAGTGTAAACAGAGAACAATGACAGCAGTGTATTCACTGAGCTCTGAAATACTTTCCTTTTTTGAATTGCTGCCTCTCGGCACAAATCTAGTAACAGGCGCTTCTCTTCCCCCTCCAGTAATCCAGGGAACTGTTCCTGAACCGGTGAGTCTGCAACTCTGGATGCGTCTCTGAAACTTAATTGCAGTATTCAAACAAGCATGGGTCACAAAACAAATTTGTGCAACTTTCTAATAGGGCTGTCACCAAACAAGATGTTCTTAAAAACATGACTGTTTCAAAGTTCAGCAATTCAACCAGCAAAGGGGATGTTATATTTAATTTAGATATAAGGAAAGAATAGAAAGTATCAACATTACACTAAAACACACACCTGAGTTTGTCGATATGAGGCAGAGACTCCAACAGGGTCCATCTCAGATCTTGACAGGCAGTGGTCTTCCTGTCCCAGAGGAGGCAGAGGTGAACCCTCAAAGGACTGTTCTGCATGACCTCTACTGCTCTTTCAAACACTTGTCTTTTACCACAACAGACTGGGAGGTGCAACTCATTTCCACCAAGGCCAAGTAAACCTCTGTAGTCCATCTCCTCACTGAGAAGTAAAGCCTCCCAGAGCTGGCTTTTCAAGGTGTCACACCTGTAAGAAAAGGTTTTCCTGAAGTGAGACCTTTCCCTCCATATACAGGCAATTCAAATAATTTTTTTGAAACTTTAAATATTTGTTACTTCACTGTTAATGTTGTACCAGGGTTCCGTACCAGTTGATAGAATTGATAGATTTAAAAGCTTAGCATCTATATCGTATTGAAGTAACATCATGAACCATCTAATACAGATATATTCAAAATATGATTGATTAAAAACTAAACAAAAAACAAACTAATGAACAGTATGAGTGCTATGGTAACAACCTATTTGATAAACTATAGAATATTTAGTGAAAATCAGAATACATGCTCACCCATCTAATTGGACATTTTCCAGACAGCCAAGTATTAATCTCAGTCCTTGTTCTGATACAGTGTCCTTAAGTTTAAGCTTTAGCTTTCTATGTTGGGACTGACTCATTACATAGGACACAGCACAGTAATGGTGAGGATCAAGATTGTCTCTGCTCAAATCAAGGCAATAATCCAGTTTCTCCAGAAAGTGAAGACAGGCCTCAGTGGACTGAGATTCATACAAGCATTGGCATAAAAACATTATGTTGGTGTCATCAGTGTCATCCCGATCTTGATTTGGTAGGAATTTGCTTATCACTTCTCTGATGAAAGTGTTAGATATGTCCTTCAACTGCTGATCTGGAACCAGACATTTTAACTTTTTATGATTTTTCTCGCTACTCAAACCACACAAGAAAGGGATCACATATTTCATGTGCTTCATCTCTTCAGTGCAGCACTGTTTCAGAAGCTCAGTTATTTTGTCAGGATTCTTCAAAAACCACAACCCTGCAAAAAACTCCTGTAAAGTGTAGTGGAGAAATGCAGAATGGGTTTCCCATTCTGTAGGATCAACTCGAACATGAAGTGTGTTCAGGAAGGCTGAATAAACACAGCTGTCTTCACAAGACAGTGTTGTAATGTTCACAGATTTATTTTGAGTTGCCTGAAAAGCAGCCTGCGTCAGAGCAAATATTGAATCACTGTTGTCTCTGATATGCTTGTTTAGGCTATCTTTTGTTTTGCCACTGTGCTGTTCAATGCATCCGCGAAGAGTGTTTAAATATATTTCAGTTACTGTACATCGTTCTTGAGGTGCCATAGAGTTTGTAAAAGAAAAGCAGGCAACCACCATCAATGCATATACAGGGACATGGCAAAGACTGAACAACTCTACATTGTTCAAAATGCTGCTCAACTGCTCAGTGCTCAACATCTTAGCTAAGTAATCATTGATGGAATTGGTGCTGAATCCTTTCACCTCCACTCTGAAAGAAGCCCAGTCTGATAGGAATTCTTCTGATTCAACCTCTGGTCTACATGTGATCACAATCTTTGCCTCAGGAAGCAGGTCCCCTTCAACAAGTCTCTTGATCACTGGGGCAGAAGTGAGATCTGTGAGTCCATCAAAAATGATAGTAACATTTTCAGAATTCCTCTTTATGTCCTCCAAAACTTCTTCTTTTGCTTCTTTTGCTTCATCTGGTTCACTAAATGTATTGAAGAGAAGATCCTCCAAACTCATGTGATTTGTGAAGCAGGACATTTCTCTCTTATCAAAATAGAACATGTAATCTAGGTCCTTGTTGTCACTTCCTCCCCAGATTTTCAGCATTTGATGTGCAACTGTTGTCTTTCCAATTCCAGTCTTACCAACCAGGAGAATTGTGTTCTCACGTGTTTTGAGTATGTCATCTACAGATAGTTTCTGTTTATCCTCAGGAATGTAGGTCTTCATTTTTTTAGGCCGGGTTTTCTTACATTTTTTGTTCTTGATTTTTATTATTTTATATGGTGCAGTTTCATTTCCTTGCGTGTCCAA
Source organism: Gymnoscopelus braueri (assembly GCF_963280865.1). Classification (NCBI taxonomy): domain Eukaryota; kingdom Metazoa; phylum Chordata; class Actinopteri; order Myctophiformes; family Myctophidae; genus Gymnoscopelus; species Gymnoscopelus braueri. The sequence continues at coordinate 48,608,201 of NC_137613.1, forward strand.
TACCAGTGGAGTGAAAGACAGATCTAAATGCTTATCCTTTTGTAGAAAGTGCTTGCTTTGTTTCCACACATCTTCTGATAGTTTAATAGCTTTTTTCTTTAACTTTGCCTGGTATTTGTGGCATGGTGTTGAACCTAAAATGAAAAGAATAGCAAGTGGATAAATCATCTGTGAACTGACTAAAATACCTACGCCATTATTGTTGAATTATGGTTTCATATCAATACTATAATAGTTCAATACTGTCTGTATTTGCCATTTTCCACCTTTAGATAATACATACCTTTACAATAGTTCATATCAATGTCCACATCATCTCTGAAAGAAAAGCAGGCGATCCAAGGGTGTAGGTCCTTATTTAAGGTCCTCTTCCTAGTTATGTCAATGATCTTTAGTAATTCATAGCAGGCTTTCTCCCCTTTGAGTGTGACCCTGTCCAGTATTGTTCTTGTTTGATTAAAGTCAGTAGTCTCTGTCTGTATGTCACTGACATCCTCCTTAGAGAACACTCTTTGCTGATGCAGATTCTCCACAATAACAGAAAGGTTCTGTAGTCCCCCATTCACCAGGCGGGTTCTGGCGTTCTTGATGTATTCCACAGCTGACTGACTTGTACTCGCCATGTCAATTTATACTTGCTGCAGCCTATACTAACCACAGTCCATCGGCTAGAAAGTTTTTAATTGGCATTTGTGTTAATAGTAATGATTCAATGCTTTTGTCCATTAATATGTTCTTCATCAGTTGTGTAAAATACTGAAATGTAAAAACATTGACAAAATATTGTAGTGCACAATCATTTGCCATACAGCATCTAAACATTTCTGACACTCTTAGTACAGTAGATAGATGCTTCACTTACAATGATAATATCGCACGTCAGACATACATCCAACATCAAAGAAAGCAATGTTTAAACCTGCAAAATCAAATAAAACTACATAAAGTAGTTTTCAAAGTCATACTAACCTATCTTTCTCCAAGGTGGTTGTGTCCAGCTGGCTCGCTAACTGGGTGAGGTCATTCTGCTGGGACTGTGAAGCACAATGTCCTCAGGTGGGACCAAGTCTGTTGTTGAAGGGACAATCACTGTTGACAACTATACCTCCTCCCTCAGCTCCACAAGATCTATAACTAAACAATCAAAAGCAAAAGAGGTTAATGAATACTGAGTTTTAGGGATTTTTTCTGTACATTACAAACAAGTCACAATAAATGATACATGGTGGATATAGAAATCTGGTCAGAACAGTAAAAAAATAGTGTAACTGCCATAATGGGTGGTAATTTGTTACATTTTTCATTTCTATACGTAATATAATGTATTTGTCCTAAACTTGGGTTTACCAGGTATTTGTTGCACCGGAAGATCTAATTGTCTTGATCATGCCGGAACGCTTTATAAGGTGTAGTTTCATGCAGATTCACAAGCGTGTTACACTGATACACTTCCGCTCACTAAGGAGCGTATTGTTGTTTGAGCATGTGCGGGACGGAATAAGGTATTTGTCTTTGCTTTCTAAATGTGTACATTTACGTTCCTATCATGTGTCTTCTTTATGTTGATTTGATGTATTTTGTTCCAGTTGTGCGTTGATGTTGTCGACCATGGATTCGCTCTCATTCCCTTTGGTTTATGTGCAGTCAGCGAGGTGTGTTTGTGTTTCAGTCATGTGTTTGTTACATTCATGTTGTTTATACTTTAATGTTCCATTATTTATGTGCGTGTATTGTTTATGCTTTGTTTTGTACAGTTTTACGTTGTTGGATTGTTTAAGAATTATGTATAAAGACGATTTCAGAGCACATACTAACAGACTTTTTATTTTATCAGGTTTGTTGAAAATAATGGATTTAATTGACCTACGAACATTAGTTCGTTAGTTGTGTACAGAGCGAAAAATAGAGGGTTGCCAAAACAGTTACAGAAGTTATTTGTATTGAGCTCAGAGGAGGGGGATCACAGAAGAAAATATTATTTTAAACATCTGTTTGCTCGGACGACATTAAAACAAATGTGTATCTCTGTTACAGGTATAAAGTTATGGAATGCGCAAAGCAAGGACTTGAAGAGTTGTACAACAATGTTTCAGTTTAAGAAATGGTTCAAAAGGGGAAAAATTATAAAGTATGAATTGGAAGGTTAATTTTCATTTACATTAATCTTTTGCTTATTTCTGTTTAATTTTCCAGTACTTTCGTTATTTGTTCTCTAATCTTCGTTTTTTCTGTTTTCATTTTTTCTGTTTAGCTTACTCATTATTTTCTGATGAATCATGGTGATGTATTGGTTGGTAGGATATTTGATGATTTTAATGGCACAAAGGGACAGGTATAAATAAGATTTATCTTCTTCCTGTTCCTTTTCAATTATGGAATATGTACAAAAAGTTAAAAAAGAAAAATTAATGTATGTGATCATGTAAAACATAATTGAAATAAATAAATGAAATGAAATGAAATGAATTGTTTGCCAGTAAGAGTGCAATAAATCTACCAGTATGAAGAACAACCTGAGTTGTTTATGGGACCAAAGGCAGTGATAAATAGAGAGAATAGAGAATCATGATTCTCAAAAACTCGGTTTGGGAGGGGGGCCTTCTGGGTTTTCTCAAATCAATACAATTTGCAATACAATTCAATACAGTTCTGTTAAGAATTCATTGTCGTCTTGTCTTTCCACCAAATAATAGAAATATCAATAGAGCAATGACTCATCGTTAAGCAGTAATGGTATCAATACAAATTAACAATCCCATCCCTAGTATACTTTTTACTTCACTTGACAAAAAGACAGGCGTGTCAACAGCGGGGCCTTCGAGGCTCGTGAGTTGAGGCACACCGATGCGAGTCGTGTGGAGCCTTTAGTGGGCTAGCTAACTACTAGCTACATAATGTAAGGATGTGACAAATGCACATTATATTTATTATATTTATCTGCTTGATCTAGGGGTGTTATTATATCTGTTTGATATGTAACATCTGCCCGACTTATGCATGTTATTATATCTGATTGATATGTGACATGCTGGACACTGTGAGATATATGTGGACATTTCCTATTCACGTGAGGGGTAATGGGTCTGATCAGTGGGAGATTGAATGATTTGTGCCACCCGACTTTACTAATAGAGGGTGTGACACGGGGGGAGGGGAGATCAAACAAACCGTGTACCAGCGAGGACAGGTGTAAAGCGGAGGCCTCCGAGGCGCCAGTTACACAGTTTAAAGCAACCAAGTTTAAACGTAATATAATAAACTGCAGCCACCAACAAAGGACATTCGAGCCCAGCGGACCTGCCGTTGCTGCCTTGCCGTGGGACTCGAGCGCTGCGGTTCTGGGTTCAAGACTCTGGTCGGGATTGGAGTGAGGAGCCGAGGCTGGTGAGACCAAACCGAGAGTCACATTTCTTTGTGGATTACAAATTATAGGGGTACCCCGAACCTTAGTTGTTATTTGGGCCGCGTCGGGCGGAAGAGACTTTTCATTTCATTTGGATTAAGGGACACGGAAGCGCGATAAAGAAGAGGACCGTCACAGGGACAATTTATTATTTAATTAAATAGCGTTTGTGCCGTAGCAGACCTACTGCGTGTTTGTTTATTGTTTATATCACAACTGTGATCCGCGAGGTTACAAAGGACAGTGGGGTTTGTTTGGGTTGGGGAAGAGTAAGTGAAATAATTGTTGATGGTTGATTTGTCTGTTTATTTATTTTGTTTGTTAGGGACAGAGGTAGGGACAGTAGTTAAAACCAATAGGTGTATTGTTATTATTTACCTTTGATTCGAGAATTATAATTTTTGTGGCTTGGAGTAAATAAAGTACTCAAGTAAAAACCAGCCGATCCTGTTGTAATTTCCTTTAGTTAATAATTTTCCCTTCACAGTAAAAGGGCGATTGTTACAAGGAGACTGGGTGCAAGCAGGGCCGGCCCTAGGGTTTTCGTGGCCCTAAGCAAGATTTTTTTCGGTTCCCCCCCAAACACCCCCATTATAAAATCATTGTCATGTAATTTTTTTTATTGAATATTGCAATAATAATGATAGTTGTTGGATAGGAGATACGACATGTATGACTTTCTTTCTTTTTTTTGGAAGTGGCCCCCCCTAGTGGTTGTGGCCCTAAGCGACCGCTTATATTGCTTATAGCAGCAGCCGGCCCTGGCTGCAAGCTTAGCAAAGGACATTAATATGATTGGGCCTGGTATCAGTGTTGCCATATTTTACGAGAGAAATAAGTAACCAGGTCTATGAAAACAAGCCCAAAAGAAGCGACTAGGCTACAGCCATTTTAACAACACAAATCTTGTATGGGGGGTCCCTGGCACAAAATATTTTCAGATGGGGGAGGTCAGATGACAAATACATACTAATCTAACCTTGCCACGAAAATGATTAACCACTGGTTTAACAACAGGAAACAAGCCCAAATACCTTAAGCAACTACATTTTAAAAACAAGCCCTAAACACAACCCGCAACTACCAATATTTACAAGCAACTTAACAGAAAACAAGCCCAAAGTCGCTTATAATAAGCGGACACGGCAACACTGCCTGGTTTGCCTACTGCCCAACTGTGTCTGTCATGTATTCCGTAACGGTACTATCATTGTCAAGTAGGCTAGTAGCCTACATGAATGACACCAATCACATCGCCATGAATGGAATATGTTTGTATATTGATTATTTAACCCATACCTAGCAGTTTGAGTTACATTAAAATACAGCAGTCATGTAGGCTATTCCCAGTGAGACTCGAGCTGCAGTCAGTCCTGTGCCGTGCCAAGTTAATGAGAGATAATCTGGAGAGGCAATCATAATCTGAACGTTTACGGAGTGTTTGATGAATGAATGCATGAACATTAATGGATGAAGGCTGGTGTGTGTTGGGAGGGTTAAATGTCCGATCTCCCAGTGGCCCAAATAAATCCACAGCATGAAGAATCACCTGCGCTGGGCAAAGGTTTGGAGCGTCGGGTTCCTATGCTTAACCCAGGTTGTACATAACTCCATAGGACACGCTACTGCAGTGGTGTCCAAAGTGCGGCCTGCGGGCCATTTGTGGCCTGAGGACAATTTTTATGCGGCCCTTGGCTTCATTCCTAAATTGTATTATGAACGGCCCGCCTGCACCTTAAAAAAAATAAAAAGATTTATAAAAGTGAAAGTTGCATTGTCCGCCTTCGCCTCAGGATGGCAGCACCTTCTCTAGCTCTTGCTTAACCCTAAAACCGAAATAAAGTAACAATAAAACGTCAAAAAACGTCCAAAATTCGCACATTTTCGCCCAAAATCCGCCTATAACCGATTTTTCACGCGCGAGCACCCCTTGGGTGTTTTCATATTTTCTAATTTGGTTCCCTTTGAAAAAGGTTTGGACACCACTGCGCTACTGTATATAGGTTTGGAGACCTCACTGTCCATGAAAATATTACAGTGGCGCGGGCGTGCCAGTCCCGACCCCCAAAAATGCTCTGCATAAGCACTCGTATATTTTGAAAATAGCAGATCTACAAGCTCACCACGCGCCGCGATGTGTTGTGAGCTTGTAGATCTGCTATTTTCAAATAACCAATGCAGCCAGATCTGCAATCTTATCTGAATAACTGTTAAAGCAGTTTGTTTAAATGAGTTTATAAAATGTTATATTTTCACAGAGATTATTTATTAGTATGTTAGATATACATTTTGGAGTGGATACATGTGTCCAGATGCCTGTCAGACGGTCAGACAATGCTGCTCCGCAGGTCTACAATGGAACAAACGTGTGTAGCTAAAGTCTACACGGTCTCAGACCTGACGTGAGATCTGAGCGGGCCGTACGCTGAAGTCAAAGTCACGATAGATTGATAAATGTCAAAAGTTCTCTCGCCGTACGTCCATTATTTGGTCTACGTTTTACGTTCAAGGCCCTGCATTTTTCACATGGAGGCCGATTTATTTAAAACATTTTTTTATATGACTCCTTCAGATTTTATCCATATTTATATTCTGGGGACAGGGGCCAGTTCCAAATTGCAGCCACCTGTAAGTGCTCTTTTAGAGCGGTTTTGAAGGAGAGTAAGGATTCACACTTTTTTAAGACTGTTGGTAGGGCATTCCACATTTTGGTGGCATAGCAGTAGAACGAATTTAACCCCTTGTTTGAGCCAAATCTGGGTTGAACGTGATTTGTGGAGCTCCCTCTGCATGGTGTTGTGTTTGTGGACGTCTTTGACATTTTTGAAGTAGTTTGACAGATACATGGGTGTCTTTGTGGTGTAGTGTATCTTGTAGACCAGGCCCATTGCAAGTTGCTTGCTGTACTCTGTTCTCTACCCTGAGCCATCCCACCCTAGCAAAATGAGCAGGGGTTAGATGAGTTGTAGGTGTGAGGCCAAGCAGTAGCCTTGTTTTTAAGGCCTTTGCGGTGCTAGCCTATGGTACCATGAGGTGCATGCGTAGTCGAAGTGACATTGGATGAGTGCTCCTGCTCAATTCATACATTGAGGACATTGAGTCCTCAATGTATTCCTACTGACCAGAGAGGAGATCCTGTACACAAATCTTGTTCTAAGGTTCACGTTTTTGATTACTTTAGTTGCCATTTTTTCACTGGAAAGATTTGCCACTAAAATACAACCCAGGTGTAATTTCCTCTTTTCTTATTGTCACAAACGTTTACTGTGAAGCCATCGGCCTAGCAGAAATTTATTTTGGACCCAAAGAGAATGGATTCAGTTTTACCCAGGTGTAATGATAGTTTGTTATCAGCGAGCCAGGTGCTTTCAATCATAGATATAGAAACCTAGATACCTCATTGGCCTTTGCAGTTCGTTGGAGCGACTTGTATCGCGGCCGCCATTTTAGAGGAGGGAAGCTGCCACTCAAAGTTACTACTGGCCAATCACAGCGCATTGACTACTGGCCAATTACAGCACGTCTAACTGACTAGTTGCTGCACGGCTGCCTCTTACGAAAAGACCCGCCCCCACCTGCCTCTGATTGGCCTACCGAACGTCCCCTTCTGTGAAGCACGAGGAAGTTTCCAGCTTGCCCTTCGGAAGTGGAAGCGCACCCGAGATACAGGCGCCTCAGAGCCGGAGGAGGCATCTACCTTTATATATCTATGCTTTCAATGTATCTTTAGCTGTTTAGCGCATATTCAGTGTTGCCAGATTTTGCGAGAGAAATAAGCAACCAGGTCTATGAAAACGAGCCCAAAAGAAGCGACTAGCCGATCTAAAAGCTCACAATAAGCTTGCAGATCTGCTATTTTCCAAAAAAGAAGAGAAAACAATCTTGAAAAAGAAAATGGTTATTTGGGGATATTTTCTAAACATTTTAACAACACAAATCTTGTATTCTTTGAGACACACATACGGGTATTTTGGGGCTTGGCTGAATCCGCCTTTCCTTCAACGGGTGAAACATCACAGCTTTCACCATTGGAATTGCATTAAGGAACGCACACATTGTTACATTTAATGGGTTTATTTCATCATAGCGCCACATATGGCGAAGTATTGTAGTGCAGGTGATTGCAACAACCACCAAAATTAGCAAACAAGCCCAAATAAGCAAATGCACTTTACAAACAAGCCCAAAAAACGCAACCGGCAACTACCAATATTTACAAGCAACTTTACCGAAAAAACAAGCACAAAGTTGCTGATAATAAGCTGACAAGGCAACACTGCCTGGTTTGCATCATTTTGGCATCGGAAGAGCATAGTAAGCATACATGCAACAGCATACACTAATATTTCTAGACGTAAGGATTTGCAGAATGCTAGAGTAGTGATGTTTTATGGTGGAATCAACAGAAGCTTGCACACTGACCAAAACGATGTTGAGGCTCTTCAGGATGCACAAATATATGTATTTACAAAGGTGAAACAAGTGGCATAGTGTGTGTGTGTGTGTGTGTGTGTGTGTGTGTGTGTGTGTGTGTGTGTGTGTGTGTGTGTGTGTGTGTGTGTGTGTGTGTGTGTGTGTGTGTGTGTGTGTGTGTGTGTCGCAAAAGCAATAATATATAACTTATATGATTACCATAGCTGACTATTTATATTAATTTGAATCCAATAGCACAGTTTTAGTTTTTGTCGATACTAGGCTACATAGATGAGGCCCTGTCTAGCTTCACAGGGCAGCATATGGAGCTACAGTAACACTGTCTATTATCCACTTTCAACTGAGGCCATTTGTTCTAAAATGCATAGATCAGTGGTTCTCACACTTTTTCATGTCAAGGACCCCAAATTAATATGTATTTGGCCACAGACCCCCATCTGAAAAGACTTTTGTGCCAGGGACCCGAATACAATATTTGTGTTGTTAAAATGTTTCAAAAACATTTTCCACATTTCTTGATATTGTACATACTGCATCTAACAGTTGACATAGAAAGCAGAACATTCTCTCTGTTCAGAGTACGTTTGTACAGAGACGTGCAGACATGGTGGATGCAGAGAGGAAGGTGTTCTTTACAAGGCAGGGTTGCGGTCTTGTTGAAGGTTTCATATCTGTAATTTTTCATCACTAAACATGATGTACAGCCCCACTGTGCCCACATCCTCTACTACTCTAGTGCTGTTCTCTACCCCCTTCACAACATGCACAACCCTCAGCATTTTAGTCAACTGTCATTTCAGGAGTGCAAAGACTGAGTAAGTAAATGAATAAATGAACATGTGATTCAATAACTCATAAATGTACTATTAATTGATGAGGTCCATAACTGACCAAAAATAAGTTGTTCTGTAAATGTCAAACTCCTACAGATTTTGTCCAAACATCACACAAATCGGTACACAGTATCTCTATAGTCATGTGATCAACACAGATCTGTCCCATTTCCCATATTCCATCCTTGCCTAAGATTGGCTTCCAAAGTCTGCAGGATAGGTTCGTTTTGAACAAAATACCTCTAATCATGAACGCAGCATGAAATTTCATTACATTTTGCATGCATATTCCCACTAGGCCGAGGAAGAAATGCCACCCTTTTCACATTGGCCTGTTATAGCGCCACCAGCAGGTCTAATTTAGCAAAACACATTTTTGGAACAAAATGCCTCAAATCATGAATGCAGTGTCCGATTGCCGTGAAAGGCCTAAGAAGAAATACCACCCTTTTCACATTGGCCTATTATAGCGCCACCAGGAGGCCACAATAACCTACCTGACCTGGCGGAGACCTGTGCTCAGAGGAGCACTTTTTCTAGTTTCAGAGAGAGAGAGAGAGAGAGAGAGAGAGAGAGAGAGAGAGAGAGAGTTTTTAGCAGATGCAATCTGCTCTACAAAGAGGCAGACCTACTACTCATCATTCGACAGATTACAGATTTGCATTCGACAGATTTGCGTCATTCACACACACTCGTCATTCACACACACACGCTGACAAGCCGCACACACACACACACACACCCCCACACACACACACACACACACACACACACACACACACACACACACACACACACACACACACACACACACACACACACACACACACACACACACACACACACACACACACACACACACACAGTAATACAGCATGCATCTGCTAATAATATGACTGTCAAGTCATATTCATTCTTGTTTCCTCTCTGTTAGCATAGACCAGGGGGTTTCAACTGATTGTGAACCAGGAACCACCACCCGACTAAGACTCAACCTGGGGACCACTGTTGTGTTGGGGGTGGGCTAAGATTAGTGTTTTTGGTCAAACTAATACTATAGGCCTACATCCCAGGTCTATAATACATTATGATCAGCTTATAATTATAATACTAATACTCATAACCCTTTATAACACTGTTTCTCAACCAATTGTCCATAGACACATGTTCTTAAATGATGACTGTTAAGGGCTTGACATAATTCATAAGGGTCCCATCCGGGACATCGCTCCACACGTCCCAGACTCTTCTCCCTTCTGGCTCCCAAACTATGGAATGAACTCCCCATTGCAATTACAACTGCAGACTCACTCCCTATCTTCTGCCGTAGTCTGAAGACTCACCTCTTCAGACTTCACCTCACCCGGCAGCACTTGCCCTAGCCTTGACGACCTTGCAGGCTTATGCAAATGCTGAAATGTAACTTAGATAGCATGTTATGTTGACAGATGCCAGGTCATTGTTGATCTGGCATCTGTAGTTTCAGGCTGATGATAGGTTCTTGGTTTACTTTTTTTTAAGTTTATTATTAAATTATTGGTTTACTTATGTATTACTTTATTATTAGATTACTATTTCTATGCATTTGATGTAGGGGGACCACTGATAATGATGATAATGTCTTTAATTCCTCTGTCCTCAAATACAAAGTTACTAAGTTTCTCCAAAATAAAACAATGATGAAAATAATGTAAATAAAATTCAAATTACATTACTGAATGCATGATCAGGGACCACATGCAATACCGCCACGGACCAGTTGAAAACCCCTGGCATAGACAATTGTAGAATTCTAATCAATAACAAAATCTTCTCTTATGGGTTCTAGGACCAAAACTTTAGGGGCGTTGACTGTTGTCTCTATTTTGGGCATGTGCAATATTCAAACATTTAATTTAAATGGCAAAAGAAATCGCCCTTTTGAAATAGGGCGAAAAGTGGTCACTTTTTGCCATCGCCTAGTTTTTTTTTCTTTCTTTAATAACGCCTCTGATGCTTTGAACTTTGTCCTGACTCCTGCAGTGTGCTGGGATGTCTCTGCTTAATGTGCAACATTGTTTTCTCACTCAACAGTAAACATTAAACAAACCAACGTACAGTATAAGTGTATACAGGGTATCTGCACATTTCTAAAGTGGCAATGTGATGACTTTTAAGACCTTTGTAAAAACCAAATTGGCCAAATGTATTGTGTAATAAATAAGTTACTTATATATTACCATAATTGACTATTTATATTCATTTGAATCCAATAGCACAGGTTTTCTTTTGTCAATACAGATGAGGCCCTGGCTAGCATCACAGGGCAGCATAATGGAGCTAACACTGTCTATTTTCCACTTTCAACTGAGGCCATTTGTTCTAAAATGCATAGATCAGAGGTTCTTTAACTTTTTCATGTCAAAGACAGACAAATTAGTATGTATTATTTGGCCACAGACGCCCATATGAACATATTTTGAGCCAGGGCCTCATACCAGTATTGTGTTGTTAAAATGTTTCAAAATGCAAGATTCTTTTGAAAATAGACATTCCATGTCACGATGCATTGTGAGCTTGTAGATTTTCAAATGTAGATGTAATAGAGTTTAGTGGGTTCCACCTGCTTAAGTAAGGGCATTTCTTATTGGTTAGTGGGCGGCACCTAATTGATTAACACAGGTGTCCATGTTAGAGTGCAAGTCTAAATTAGGTAAGATGTGTTCCTCACCACACTATATTTTCAATAAGAGTCTGTCTGTATGTTTACTGTGATACCGTGATGAATAGTACTGGTTATTCTAAACATGCTAAATGTACCTACATGAAGTAGTGATGCTTTGTACATGTTTTCAATTAGTCATTTTGACATACCAAACAGTATATTGTTTACAACAAACTACTGCTAATTCTGTTCTGTAGACGTGCTGAGGCTTGGGTGTGTTACACCAAAATAATTGTCTGACCAGAGACGAATTGTGTCTATTCTTACCAGGTACACATTGTTTTGTTTTATTTCATTGTATTGTTGTTATGTTTATTGATTAGAATAAGCCAGTCTAAATTAAATTTCCCAAGACGTGCTGAGGCTTGGGTGTGTTACACCAAAAGAAGTGTTTGACCAAAGACTTGTGTCTATTCTTACCAGAATAAACTGTCAACAAAGAGAGAAGTGGTCTGGAACTTCATTAATCCACAACACAACGCAGATCAACCGTTACCTAGAATAGTTTTTGATGCTATAATAATTAATTTAGCTGGGGAACCCCATAAGGACCCCTGGGAGTCCCCAGACACCACTTTAATAACCACTGGCACGGTCCTGGAGTGTGATTATTATTACAAATAACCAATTACTATGTGATATTTTCAATAGACATGTACTCCTGCACTTGCCTTTTAAGACTAGCAATGTTTTCATTTGTTGATTATAAGTAACATGTGGTGATACTGTATGACCAGGGCAGGAATTTCATGGAGGCCATGAAGGTCATGGTCTTGGCCCATCAGGTTGGCCTTCTGCGCCTCAAAAAGTGACCTGCCCTGCATGAGGCCCAAGTGGCCTTGATGCCCCGCCCACACTGCCCAAGCTGACTTTACTGTTTTCTCCTCTGCTTCTTTCCTGTCAATGTGGTTTTTTTTTTGTCTCTTTCGGACTGGCGAGAGTATGTTTTGCACCCTGTCCGTTCGTTTGTCTGTCTGTGAACAGCTAATCTCCGGCACCGTTGGCCCGGCCGCTGCGAAACTGTGCACACACACTCCCTGAATGCCAATTCAGAACCTCTGATTTTCCAAATGGGCCTGTTATAGCGCCACCAGGAGGCCGCTTTTTGTTAAACAAATTTTTTGACACTACTCCTACAGATTTTATCCAAACATCACGCAAATCGGTACACAGTATCTCTATAGTCATTAAACAAAACGGGTCTTTCAGATTTTTCATATTCCGTCCTGATTGTCTAAGATTGGCTTCCAACGTTTGCAGGATTGGTTCGTTTTGAACAAAATGCCTCAAATCATCAACGCAGCATGCGATTTCCGTGAAGATTTTGTGCATACATTCCCACTAAGCCGAGAAAGAAATGCCACTTGAAATTTTTCAAATCAGCCTCATGGTGACGCTATAACAGGCCGTTTCGCGTTTTTACCTATAACTGCACCGATCTGCGTGAAACTTTGCACACACATTCCCTAGAGGCCAAGGAAAAACCTTTGCCCTGCATTTTTCATGTCTGCCTTTTAGAGCGCCACCAGGAGGCCGATTTGTGCCAAACACATTTTTGTCTCCGCCAGGCCGAAAGGCATGGCGAGAGAGTATGTTTTCCACCCCGTCCGTCCGTCCGTGTGTCCTTGTGTCCGTCCGTCCGTCCGTCCGTCTGTGAGCAGCTAATCTCTGGCACCGTTGTCTTGATCGCAGCGAAACTGTGCACACACACTCCCTGGAAGCCAATTCAGAACCTTTGCCCCAAATTCTTCTCATGGGCATTTTATAGCGCCACCAGGAGGCTGATTTGTGCAAAACACATTTTTTGACAGTACTCCTACAGATTTTGTCCAAAAGTCACGCAAATCGGTACACAGTATCTCTATAGTCATTAAACGAAACAGGTCTTTCAGATTTCTCATATTACATCCTGATTGGCTAAAAATGTGTTCCAAAGTTTGCAGGAGTGCTCCGTTTTGAACAAAATGCCTCAAATCATGAACACAGCATGCAATTTCCGTGAAATTTTGCAGGCACAGTCCCATTAGGTCGAGGAAGAACTACCATTTGAATTTTGTCAAATCAGCCTCATGGTGGCGCTATGACAGGCCGATTCGTGTTTTTACCTATAACTGCACCGATCTGTGTAAAACGTTGTATGCACACTCCCTAGAGGTCAAGGAAAAACCTTTGCCCTGCATTTTTCACATCTGCCTTTAATAGCGCCACCAGGAGGCCGACTTATGTAAAACACATTATTTTATACTACTCCTTCCAATTTTATCCACATTTCACGCAAATCGGTACACATGATCTCTATAGTCATACAATCACGACGGATGTGTTTGATTTTTCATATTCCATACTGATTGGCTAAGATTGACATCTAAAGTTTGCATTATAGGCTTGTTTTGAACAACATTCCGCAAATCATGAACGCAGCGTCCAATTGCGCTCAAACTTTGCACGCACATTCACACTATGTTGAGGAACAAATGCCACCCTTTTAACATTGACCTGTTATAGCGCCACCAACAGGTTTAATTTAGCGAAACAAATGTTTTTAACAAAATGCCTCAAATCATGAATGCAGTCAGTGTCCGATTGTCGTGCAAGGCCTAAGAAGAAATGGCACCCTTTTCACGTTGGCCTATTATAGCGCCACCAGGAGGCCACAATAGCCTACCTGACCTGGCGGAGACCTGTGCTCCGAGGAGCACTTTTTCTAGTTTGATATTACTCCTACAGATTCTGTCCAAAAATCACGCAAATCGGTACACAGTATCTTTATAGTCATGTGATCAACACAGATCTGTCCGATTTTTCATATTCCATCCTAATTGGCTAACATTGGCTTCCAAAGTTTGCAGGAGTGGTCCGTTTTGAACAAAATGCCTCAAAAAATGAACGCAGCGTGTAATTTCCGTGAAATTTTGCACGCACATTCCCACTAGGTTGAGGAAGAAATGCCACCCTTTTCACATTGGCCTGTTATAGCGCCACCAGCAGGTCTAATTTAGCAGAACACATTTTTGGAACAAAATGTCTCAAATTATGAATGCAGCGTCCGATTGAAAGGCCTAAGAAGAAATGGCACCCTTTTCACATTGGCCTATTAAGGCACCACCAGGAGGCCACAATAACCTACCTGACCTGGCGGAGACCTGTGCTCCGAGGAGCACTTTTTGTAGTTTATCTTGTTTTTTTTTCAGACATCACTGACTTTCTGTTTCTGCTTCTGTCGTATAGGCCCCATCCCCATCTTCAAACGAGTCCATTGACAATCAATCAATCAATCAAACTCGTGGACCGATTAGTCCAGTGGTTCTCAAGGACCCCCAAATCGATAGGTAGCCTACATGTATTTGGCGGACCCCCATCTGAAAACTATTTCGTGCCAGGGACCTCCAGAAGCAAGGATTTGAGTTGAAAATGTTTGCTTTAAAAATATACACAATTCAGATTTTTCAAAAATAGCAGATCTACAAGCTCATAGAGCGGGACGAAGTGACGCACTATGAGCTTGTATATCTGCTATTTTTGAATAGCCAAAGTATAAAATATGGATAAAGTGGTTAAAATTATTGTGACGCTGTATTAAGTAATTTTGCTGGGGACCTCTTGGTACCCCTCCAAGGACCCCTGGGGGTCCCCGGACCCCACTTTGAGAACCAATGAATTAGTCCACTGCTGAGACTATATGAACTTTGTCTCAGTAGTTTCTACAAATATTGACGATTTGTAAATACCAATAAAAAACAATAATCAGCTTGATGTTATACATTTATTTCACTCATACTTATACTATGTATTGAAAAATATTGTATTTATGTGGAATTGAAATAATTTGATTCATTTGATGGCCTTCCTGCCCTGGCATTTATCCTTCGTGCCCTCAAAAACACCAAGGGCAAGTGGCCTTGCACCTAAAATGACAAAATTCCAGGCCTGGATATGACAATAAAATGCTCACACTGCATGTACAGTTGACATAGAAATCAGAACATTCTCTCTGTTCAGAGTATGTTAGTGTAGAGGAATACAGGTTAAGTCACCAAAACATTGTGGGCACTTCAATGTTTAAATTGGCAATTTTTCCCAAAATGTATGTATGCAAATAAATGAATAAATGGATCCATGCTTTGGAAGTATCAATGATTTGAACATGCACGGTGCATCATTATCAGACCTACCCTTCAACTTCTTGTTTATGACCAAAATGATTGGCTATCCACAGGTTTTTGTGTAGAAATATTATGCCTTAAATGTCATTAAAAAAAATCATAATGATCTACATCTTCATTATTATTATTATTATTATTATTATTATTATTATTATTATTATTATTAATGATGATAATAATGGGGGCACTCGTGTTGATAGACTAAGATCAGTCAATTGTTATCACGTCTTTTTGGGGTAAAACTGTTTGGCTGATCAACATGCTGCTAAAATACACCACCCTCCCATAACTTTGTACTGATAGGGATGATAATGACTTTTACCATAGTGTAAAATATACCACCCTACTAATTAGTATAGGAGGACTTTGTGTCTAGGCAAACCTCTACGGTACCAAAAACGCCGAAAGAGTGATCAAAAAGGTTAACGGTTAGGTTATAGGATTGGACGTCTAGTCAGTAAGAATACTCTGAAGATTCTTGCAGGGGCCCTCATACAAGGTTTTTATGATTATGCATGCACTTCATGGTATCACAACACCTCAAAGGCCTTAAAAACAAGGCTCCAAACATCCCAAAACAAACTAGTAAGGCTACTTCTTGGCCTCAATCACAAAACACATCTAACCCCCGCTCATTTTGCTAGGATTGGATGGCTTAGGGTTGAGGACAGAGTACAGCAACTTGCTATGGGCCTGGTCTTCAAGATACACCACAACATTGGAATCCCCCTGTATTTGTCTAAATACTTCCAAAATGTTAATGAAGTCCATGATCATAACACCAGAGGCAGCTCCACAAATCATGTTCAACCCAGATTTGGCTCAACAAAGGGAATGAACTCGTTCTCATGCTATTCATCAAAAATGCCCTACCAAAAGGAGTAAAGGAGTGTAAAACCCTACTCACTTTCAAAACTGCCCTAAAGATACACCTTCAGGAGGCTGCAATTCGAAAATGGCCCCTGTCTAAGTCTTAACCTACCCCAAGTCCTAACCTACCCCCCTACCCCCCCCCCCCCCTTTTTTTCTTTTTCTTCTCTTGTACATATTTTTCACTCTTCATACCAGTAACCTGTAAGCTGATTGTATGACATTCTGTATAGTAGTGTGTATATCTGTCTGTCTCTTATATGTCATCATGATTTGTGTGCATGGGGATCTCATCTTAAACAAGCTCAGTGCTTAATGAGTCTTCCAGTTTAGTAGACCTTGTATTGTGAATATGTACTTCCATGTACTGTTGTTCTCATGTCTTACTAAATAAAGTACATAAAGTTATAACTTTGTCACAACATGGCTACATCACAGTCTGGTGTGATCGTAGCCTAAGGCAATGGCATTGAACATGGAAGAATAGTTGGTTGTAGTTGTTGTTTCATACTCGGAGGCAGGTTGTGACTCGTTATAATTTAGGCGGCGGAGAAAATTCCAATAGGCTTATCTTATTGCCTTACGCGCAGGGGTGTAGTGGAGGGGGGACACGGGGGAGCGGCGCTCCCTCACTTCTCTGAAATATATATTATTTTTTTTATGATCTTTTTTTGTAATACTTTTTTTTAATGTTTTAATCATTTGCACATTTAAAAGCAACACATTTGTAACAACAGCATAATATTGGGTTGTGCAGTTTTTTTTGTCGCAATCGCTTTTTTAGTCAGCTTGTGCCATGTTTTCCCATTGCAATCTTACGGGAGCAGTAGCTACAGCGCATGCGGACGGGGGTTGACTGGCCACAAGCTGCCTAAAAAAGCGATTTAAAGCTTGTTTCAACCCGTCGGATAAATTTTCTTGGCCGCTAAATTTTAAAACATCTAAGAGCAGGGAGGCTGACCTTTACTTTTAGGATACGATGTGCGGAAAAAGGTAAGAATCATGCATCGTGGGATTCGTGGCCAATGTGTCGTCACCTGCTGGAACACGACGCTGTGGAACCTCATCTCGGAGTCGGAGCTATAGAGACACACAGGGACTACAAATTTCACGCCCACTTTTGAGACAGTGCCGCTACTCGAGGTCCGTTAGAACGATGAACTGCAGCTGCCAATGCATTCCCTATGAGAGGATATGAAAGTTAGCCTACTTTTAAAATTATCCTGCATTAACTGAAGACGATATTGATTTAAATAAAAATATGTTTCCAAATGTATGGAGTGTCTTTGTCAACATATCTTCTTGTTTTCTTAATAGTTGATGTGTTTCACATTTAGTTTGCCACTTTAACGAGTTACCCATAATGCTAACACAGCAGAGGGTAGACAGCAGACGGGCATTTCAGTGACATCACTGTCTTTACGAGCGCCGAGCGCCGACCAGTGGCGTACCCACTGTAGAGGCAGGAGAGGCGGTCGCCTTTGATTGATTGATGTAGTTTATTTAGAAAGACATGAGAATAGTACATGACAGTACATAACAGTACATGGAAGTACAAATTCACAATACAAGGTCTACTAAACTGGAAACCCTCATTAAGCATTACGCTTGTTTAAGATGAGGACCCCATGCACACAAATCATGATGAAATATAAGAGGCAGGCAGATATACACACTACTATACAGAATGTCATACAATCAGCTTTCAGGTTACTGGTATGATGAAAGAAAAAAAAATATATATATATATACAAAAGAGGAAAATGAAAGAGGGGGGGGGGGGGGTAGGGAGGGGTAGGTTAAGACTTAGACAGGGGCCATTTTCGAATTGCAGCCTCCTGAAGGTGTATCTTTAGGGCAGTTTTGAAAGTGAGTAGGGTTTTACACTCCTTTACTCCTTTTGGTAGGGCATTCCACATTTTTGATGAATAGCATGAGAATGAGTTCATACCCTTAGTTGAGCCAAATCTGGGTTGAACATGATCAGTGGAGCTGCCTCTGGTGTTATGATCATGGACTTCATTAACATTTTTGAAGTATTTTGACAAATACAGGGGGATCCCAATGTTGTGGTGTATCTTGAAGACCAGGCCCATAGCAAGTTGCTGTACTCTGTCCTCAACCCTAAGCCATCCAATCCTAGCAAAATGAGCAGGGGTTAGATGGGTTCTGTGATTGAGGCCAAGAAGTAGCCTTACAAGTTTGTTTTGGGATGTTTGGAGCCTTGTTTTTAAGGCCTTGGAGGTGTTGTGATACCATGAAGTGCATGCATAATCATAATGACCTTGAATGAGGGCCCCTGCAAGAATCTTCAGAGTATTCTTACTGACTAGGCGATCAATCCTCCACAAATAGCGTGTTGTTCGGTTGACATTTTTGATCACTTTTTCGGCGTTTTTGTTACCGGAGAGGTTTGCCTCCAAGATGGAGCCCAGGTAGGTAATTTCATCCTTTCTTTTGATGACATTATCACCCACTTTGATCGTGAAACTCTCTGCCTTGCTAAGGTTAGGACTGGACCCAAAGAGGATGGATTCAGTTTTACCCAGGTGTAATGAAAGTTTGTTGTCAGAGAGCCAGATGCAGATCTTGTTGAGTTCGGAGCTGAGAGTTTTCTCAACCTGCAGCCTGTCCCTGTCCGAGACTAGCAGGGCCGAGTCATCTGCGAACAGGAACAGCTTGCAGTCGCAGGCCGATGACATGTCATTCACATATATCAGGAACAGTAAAGGTCCTAGTATACTTCCTTGTGGGACACCACAAGTCACAGGGAGGGGGGGGGACTGGGTGCCGTTTACTTCCACCACTTGCTCCCTCCCTTCCAGGTAGGATCTCATCCAGTTCACTGACGTATCATCAAAACCTATTGCTTTGAGCTTATTGATCATAATTGGGTGATTGACGGTGTCAAAGGCCTTTTGGAGGTCCAGCATGACCATGCCGCAATATTTGCCCTTGTCGACATCTTGTTTGATAGAGTCGTTCAACTAGATAGAGCCTGCCCAACTAAGACCTCGCCTCCCCTAAAAAAAAAAAAAACCCGAAAATGTGTCATTGCGTGCTTAATGTCCTCAAAGTCACGCATCCAACAAGCTTTGAACTGAGCCGATTGGACCTTCTGTTCCAGAGATAATGACCAAAACCTATTGAAAACGGCCACTTTCGCCAGTTTTCTGGGTATTGAAAACCTCAAGGGATGCATCCGTGACGTATATACCATGCGACCACTTAAACTCTGGATCTCCGATGCTAGCGGTTTTGACATACTGATGGAGTATATTATAGTATATTGTGGGTAGTATATCGAGATGAAAGATATGGGACATTAAAAAGGACAAATTAAACAAATGGGACAGATTATTAGAACACAAAAAAAATCGCTACAGCCTCAGTAGTTAACCAGTGAAATGACGGTATTTTACAATGCCTCTCATAGAGATTGCATTGAGAGCTGCAGTTCATCGTTCTAACGGACCCCGAGTGTCAAAAGTGGGCGTGGATTTGTAGGCCTTCCGCTTCCGGCCGTGTGTCTCTATACCCAAGAGGAAAATAGCAAGAGGCGCATTCTCCGGTTTACTTCCCGTTTCTCCTATTTTCTGCGTGACGTAGGTGGACACCTTTTTAGGAGACAGGAAGCAAGTTGGAGTCTATTTGATTCCAATGGAAGAGTCAACGTGAACACAGCTTCTGAACCATTCTTTAGCTCCATGGTCACTGAACTAAATATTGGACCCGATCGTCACAAGACACAAAATATGCACGATTTTCATACTAAAATGGCTTTTTTTTAGTGACACAAATTAGGATAAAATCTACTTTGTTATCCACCTTTCTCTATCCTAGCAACACACTCTCGCGAGATCTGGGAAGATATCAGAAGAGTCCATCTGCAGTCTGACGGACGAGACATAGAGGGCTCTGTCTGTCCCTTATACTATTTATATTGTATTATTATATTAGATTTGAACTCTATGCTCTGTCCCCATAAGATGTTCTATAAACTAATAAACTGAGATTCTATATGTGAATGTGGTATTCCTACGTGAAATCATTATGGACATTTCAAAAATTAAATAAAATGTGTGTTCCAATGCTCAATAATATCATTTTCCATTATTAACTGTCTTGGTTGATGGGTATGATTTGGGAATCATGACATTTTGCTAAACATTCATGCTAAACACATTATAGTCTATAGTGGTCAAATATATACCTTATAAATAAAAGGACCTGTTACAATGTTGAGCAGAATTAGGAGCATATATAGCAGAAGATAAGACTGAATAATACGTGTGAGTTTGTGGTGGGATTTTTTGGGGTTTCTTTAAAATCATCTTTGCCAATAACAGTGCACTTTCAAACATGTAAAGCATTTATTTTCTTTAATGAAGAAAATACACAAATACACATCCACATGACGTTGTCAGCCAGGGAGAGGGGAGGGGGAGGGTGGTGGGATGGTCGGGGGAGAAGACAACTACGCCTACTTAGGAGACCATTTGTAGGATTTGTGTACTACTTCGCCTCTAGTGGCTCCAATGGAGAATGTGTATCTTTCTATATTAACAATCTTTGTCTATACAGCGGAGGGAGAGGTCCCGATTGGAGCTACGTGGTGCCCTACGCACAGTTCGTGCTGTGTGCGTGTGCCTAGCGGCGGTACCGGATCTAACCATAGGATCTAACCCTCTCCCCCTAGCTGTAGAATACAACTCTCGTAGACGTATTTATGATTCTGACGTTTTCAATCTACGAGAGTTGTAGGGTTCACCCCCCATGGACACAGGGACTTTCAGCACTATACCCCGTAGACACTCCAAACATGTACAAATTGAAAATAAAGGTGCTAGTGGTGTGTTCTACCGTGTCCCGCTGTATACGCCGTATACAGTGTAGATTTTTTGGGGGAAAAGCGTATACAGTCTACTAACCATTTCACACCCCAAATGTTAACTCTCGCTACGGGGTAGTAGTTTAATGTAATAATCCATATCTTTCAATAAAGTGTTTTAATGCCGTCTGTGGCCGGAACGCCATTTTTTCACCCTCGTTTACTTCCTGTTTACATTGAGTGTAATTCTGGGTTTCACCAGATGGGCGCGTCACTACCGCCCATTGGGAACTTCCGACAGAATCGGCCACAGACGGCATTAAAACACTTCTTTATTGAAAGATATGGATTATTACATTAAACTACTACCCCGTAGCGAGAGTTAACATTTGGGGCGTAGGGGTAAGCACCTTTATTTTCAATTTGTACATGTTTGGAGTGTCTACGGGGTATAGTGCTGAAAGTCCCTGTGTCCATGGGGGTGAACCCTACAACTCTCGTAGATTGAAAACGTCAGAATCATAAATACGTCTACGAGAGTTGTATTCTACAGCTACTCTGCCCCCTTTAGGTAACCAGACATCCCAGTTTGTCTTGACTTTCACAGAGACTGTCTGACTGTACGCTGTCCATTCTTCATTTACCAAACTCAGTCTGACAGATTGATACTTTTACTTTGAAAGTATCTGAGTTCCCAGAAGTTCTCGCATACAACAACCTAACTCATAAGCATGCGAACCCCCTCTACCCTAGCTCATCATCCCACCACCCAGGCACCCCCTCCTCTTTCTTTAACAGAAAACACATGTTCGGGTGGGACACCAATTTCATCCAATCGGGAGGGGGAGCCCATCAGCTTAAATTTCATAATGTATTGCAATTTTGTCTGCTTATTTTTTGTTTGTGTTTCATCACTTCAAATGTCACATCAAATTGATAAAACTCCCTGAAAATGTACCTTCTGTTTACTATAGAACAGGAGAGGCGGGAAGCCCCCTGAACAAAAACTCACAATATAAAGCTATTTACTTGTTATTTACTTGTAAATGTCACTTAAGCCTACACTCTAAAGTGGTTGGTCCTTCGGGCCAAAAAAGTTGTGGACCCAGCGTCACCTCAGTTGACCTACACCACCCTCAACAACACAACCCCACCATGGCATAACACGTACCCGACGTCAATGTGGTGAACTTGATAACTTTTGGGGGGAAAAGAAAAGACTAAACCCACTAAAAGTGAATCATAGTTATTATTAACATAATACGAAGGATTATAAAAACACAGCGGCTTACCATAAGCTTTTCAGAGACGCTGGTATCCAAGTGATAATGATGATCTGCTTCTTTCAGACGTTCCAAGTAAAAGAGAGAAATCGAAACAAAAAAGGAACTTCTTCTTCCACGGGGAGTGACCTACATTTACCTCCAATAGTTGTAAGTCCTATTGATATCCGCTAGATGGCACCATTGCTACATAAAATGGAGCATCCTGGATGCTACCATTATTAATTAACACACACACACACACACACACACACACACACACACACACACACACACACACACACACACACACACACACACACACACACACACACACACACACACACACACACACACACACACACATAAATATATACACACACACACACACACACACACACACACACACACACACACACACACACACACACACACACACACACACACACACACACACACACATAGTATAGCTAATATAACTATGGGA
This sequence comes from Gymnoscopelus braueri, assembly GCF_963280865.1. Taxonomy (NCBI): domain Eukaryota; kingdom Metazoa; phylum Chordata; class Actinopteri; order Myctophiformes; family Myctophidae; genus Gymnoscopelus; species Gymnoscopelus braueri. The sequence continues at coordinate 48,631,188 of NC_137613.1, forward strand.
AACATAATTTTTTGAAAATAATATATCGGTCAACATTTTGGTATTACATTTAGTTTCAAATGTATAAATATTTCAATTGTATTTCAATGCAATATCTATAACATATTATATTGTGCATTATTTGTATTATTACTCAATGTTTTATCATTTTTAAACATGTAGTTTATTGTATAACAATAAGCCAACATTATTATTGTTGATTTAACCTTTTCTGACATGTATGGGGTTGTCTTCATTAACCATCATGACACAAATTATTAAACAAAGCAAGAGAACATAGTTGTACAACAGTAAACATCTTTACTGTACAAAAAAAAAAAGACTACAGGGGGAAAGGACAGTGAAAAAGCATGTATTTGGAAGTATGTTTCAAACACCACAAACATTAATTGATGCACTTCCATGCTGCGTATGACTGACTCTATGTTAACATGGTTTTAACCCTTGCATTGTGTTAGAAACCCGCATCCACTTGTGGTGTTAGCGGGTCAAATTTGACCCGTGATTTAACTCAGCCCAAATTACTCAGAGAATAATTATTTTAATTTATTTCTCCCACCTCATAGCTGACTTGTAATGCATTCATATCCATGTAAACACTTATTAAAATATTATGTTGGGTTAGGGTTAGGGTTTCATCTTTCAATATATGTTGTTTTCAATTGTAAAAAGGTAAAAATTCACTCATTATATTTCCTATAATGAAGACAATGGATAATGATGTTATCTAGCTATAATATAATAATTAAGAATAATAATTAGAACACACTTCCAAAAAATATATATATATACTTGATTTAGTTTTTTAACTTAAGAAAATGTTAATATTATAAAAAATTGTGACACTAGGTGTTAGCGGGTCAAAATTGACCCGTATACCATAGAAGGAAAAAAGTAATTTATTTTTCATAAACCAAAACCTTATTTTACTCCTGATAGCAAATGCTAATTGAGGACAAGTCTCTCTCACTATCAAACATGTAAACATTGAATATTGACAATTTGGGGGGAATTGAGCCACACTTCTTTACCGGGTCAAATTTGACCCGCTAACACCACAAGTGTCACTTTTTTTTAAGACCATCAGAATTAACTAAAATGGTTGTAATTAATTTTGTTGCGTTAAAATAGCTGTTTCTGAGGCTATCATGAAGCCTTGTTCCAATAAAGAAATGTAAAGGGTACTTTTTACCTAATTAAATTTGAAAACTGGTCAAAAATGACCCTAACACAATGGAAGGGTTAAACAGAATGCACTGAGATCATCTTAATCCATCTGTGATCTGCTACTTTTGACTAACAAAATGACCAACAAGTCTCGTATGTAAAGGACAAACAATGACCACAAGTATGGAAGTATACTCCATCTTAGTTTTATGTTAAAGTGATGTCATTAACTTGGCAGATTGTTCAAGTGTTGCCTGAAGGAACATGATTGTGCACATGCTGATGCAAATCTGCTTTGTCACATAAAAAGACCTGGTCGTACGCTTGCAAACAGTGTTGTAACTGGTAGTTACAACAGGAAAGGGCGTGCCAACTGTAGAGACTGTTCTGACAGTGTCGGACAAAATGAATCACACAAGAACTTATTTTCATCAACAGAATAGTGTTAATGAAAGCCAAGTCGTAATTGTTTTCCTGTTGAAAATATGTAATGTCTGTTGGCTGACAAGTATAAACCAGCCTTAGAATCAGTCATAAGCAACCCAATTGCCAGATGAATGTTTTTGGCATCCTTGCATACATTGAATCTTGACATTTCAAGGCAGATGGGCATCAGTAGCGGGCTTAAGGTGTGCCTGAGCGAAGTGCTAGCCAAGTAAGCGACTTTTCCAACGACACAGCACTTTTTGAGTGGCATATGGATCGGGTGGGTATTGGGAATCAGAAATAATCTACTTAGAAATTGCACATAAACTTGGAAATCCAGGATTGATTCAACGTGGTCCACATCTGGAAGCATTCATATGCTATATCTTGTGGTTTGTATAAACGTACAATGTCATTATTTTTCTCTGGTGACCAGGGTGGGCAGACTTGCATTTATTTTCTATTTGAGGTTAATGAATCACCAAGAACAGAAAACAATGTCTTGAACTATAGTTTACATCAGGAGTTGATCTGAAGAGTTAAAGATGGGAACAGAGCAGCATGCAGAGGAGAGAGAGAAGCCTATGTCAACCAAATGAGACGTATAGCAAAAGGGCCGCTGTGTGAATATGGTCACTGGTAGCCACTTAGAACCAATATACCAGCAAAAACCTTACATTACCAGTCCTCAAGATAGATTAAACAAATGTCTTTAACTAAACTAAACAAATCTTTAACTAAACTGCGACATGTTGACCACTCATTGAGTTGGACGACTTAACATGCCTCGTAACATTATCCTTGAGCCAAATGTATACTCTGTAGAACGACAGTGTTGCATGCTGACACAAACTGAATTAAAAGCTCAGTTTGTGCCAGCAACAATCAATGAATCTTCTACGGTCCTTACAGACTGGAGGTGTTTATTTCGTGCAATGAATTCAAAATACAAGCTGTTTTGTTTCATGAGCACATCCACACAGAATGCGGATATTAGGCGGTGATACAGTAGTACATTAAAAAAGAAAATCAGAACAAGGTTGATTTTTCATCACGAATAACGGCCTGTACAAATGACGCATTATCTATGTGAATAGATCTGATTTAGGTCGCAACAGACACTTGTCATGCCCCGGTGTACAACGACCTTCGGGCACTAGGTACACTCAGGGCTAAACTGAAGAAACCCAGGCATGATATAGTCACCACAATCAATACTTTACTGATGGTTTCAAATTATCTAAAACTTTCCAAAGGAAATTATAATGGGCAGTGTCCACAGAAAGTGTTTTTTGAGCTGCCCTGCATTTCTATGGTAAAGGCTCACTGGGACACTGTTCTTACCAGCACAGTGCCTCGTGTTTCTGCACTCTCAGCATCCAGTATGTTTGGGCAGAGAGCTCAGGGTGCTTGAAGCAGAAAATACTAGTTAAACTTTTGGAGAGGAGCACCGCTTATCAATGTCACATTTAATGTTCCTCGTTGGATGATCCGGTCATTAGCGACCTGACTTTGAATCTTCACCACAACCATGAGAAGTCCATGTTAACCATGATTTCAGCTAGGCTATTTGTGCTAATAATGTTGAAGACATGAGCACAGCGGTTGTTACAGTAGGTGTGAACATTGCGGGCATCAATAAATGTTCCGTGCACTTGGTAAGAAGCACTCTGGACATGACATCCAAAGCACTCCAAAAAACATACTGTGGACACGGCCCCTAATAGTGTTTGTTTTTCAAATGCAACTCCCATCTATCATAATTCCAGTGAAATACACCGACCCACCAACATTCAAAAACAAGAAACAACATTCAACAGGATGTAAAGGACGGGTGGGGGGGGCTTCAGGGGGGTGGGGTTAGTGAGGGGTGGGTTGTCTCCAAGGACATCCATGGATGGATGTCATCAGAAGCTGTTGAGTTCCGCCATGGTCTGGTTGAGGTCTTCACTCAGCTTCAAGTTCTCAACCTTGGCGCCCTCCAGCATGTCTGGAAGAGATGTATGGAGTGTATGGAGACAAACAGTCATCTTCAGCCGTCTCAGATATCCCCACACAATGTAAATAAATACTCATGTTCACCCAGGTTGATCATGTGACATGCAATAGAGTTGGAAAGTGTAACATAATCTTGAAAGCTGAAAATTTGAATCTACGCCCTTTGAATGTATGAATGGGACTTTCAAAAGGAAGCACACAATAATATGGAATAGATTACATAGAGGTTCGATACTTGCCAAAGGCATTGAAGTACAATACTTCATCAAGTGAAAGTAAAAGGACTGATTTTAAAATGTTATCATTGTACTCAGTTCATGAAAAAAAAAACTGTAACAACTGTATTTGTAATTCTATACTGTCCACCCATGGAGATACAACACTTTAATGCAATGGTGGACAGTAACAAAGTAGGCTACATTTACTTGAATACTGTACTTTACTTTTTACTTATTACTTACTCCACTATATTTAAAAAACTAATATTGTAATTTAGATTCCACTACTTCTACGAACGTTGCCTTTACTTATCACTTGAGCAAAAGTCTTCAGCTATCTCAAACACTCCCCACAATTTGAGGGTTCACTGCCTTGCCCAAGGGAGGGCTGATTGTTGGTCACTCACTTCTCCATCTAGATTTTTCCTACTTATCTGGGGAATTGAACCGGGATGTTTCTATTGATTCTTTATTGTACTTTGTCAGATTTTCTCCACACAAAATGACAGCTTTCACTAAACCAACTCTGGGAGATGATGAGGTGCTGAGATAAAAGTGACCATATCAAATATAGGTTGACAAAGTCACCACAAGAGGGCAGAGCAACTCAAAGCATGGTGCAGGAAGTGTGTGTGTGTGTGTGTGTGTGTGTGTGTGTGTGTGTGTGTGTGTGTGTGTGTGTGTGTGTGTGTGTGTGTGTGTGTGTGTGTGTGTGTGTGTGTGTGTGTGTGTGTGTGTGTGTGTGTGTGTGTGTGCGTGTGCGCGCATGTGCTTGCGTGTGCTCGCATGCGTGCGTATGCATGTGCACGTGTGAGCGTGCCTGCAAGCCTTTGCATTTACTGCATGGGGGACCTGCCAGAAACCTGTAGCAACCACAACATTAATGTGTTGCATCACAGCATGTCATGTTTGCTAGTTTCTGTTGCTTGTCCCTGGAGCAGGCTGCTATGTACATGTATACTGAAGATACCTGATGTTTACAGCTGAGCAGGGGGTAGAATATCCTATACTCGAGTATAAGCACTATAACCTAGATTTAGACATTACTCAGTAAGATTAAGAAGTAACATTACTTGTGTTGAAAGCTACTCAAATAAAAGTACACAAAGTAGCTGTTATTCAAGATTATTTAACTGACTATTTAACCATGCCAATGGAATTAAATACAATCGAGCTTGTAGATCAATTGTCCAACCCAGCGGAGCCTGGGTTGGACAGGATGGGCTGGATTCTCGCTATGGAAGAAAGCCATAGCGAGAATCCAGTCCAACCCAGCGGAGCCTGGAAAGCGAACTTTAAACAGATCTTTAAACAGAGCTTGTAGATCGGCTATTTTTGAAGTATAAAATAAGGTTAAAGTGGTTAAACAGATTGTTATGCTATTAACTCATTTTCCTGGGGACCCCCTGGAACCCCCTCAAAGGCCCTTGGGGGTCCCCGGACCCCATGTGAGAACCACTGGATTAAACAAACCCCCAGATTGTCCCCCAGGTCCACTTGGTTACTTCCTGTAAGAGCTGTACACTATTGTGATCTCCTTCTCGAAAGATGTCACCCCTCTCATTCTACTGGGTGACTTCAACCTGCCAGCAGACAACCATATTCATGTTACTTATCTTTAGTCTTCATTTGACCTTTCCTTATCTACTTCTACTATCCATAGAGCAGACCTAGTGTTCTCTAGAGCCTGCTCTCCCTCTATCCTCTCTCTGTTACCGCCCTTTGTATCTCATATCACCACTTCATAACCTTCTCCATGTCTCTGTCCTCTATCAAACATAAACCGACCCACCACCAAAGCGTCACCGCTCAACGTAACCTGACATATCTAAACCCCTCTTCTCTCTCTTCTTCTATCTGCTCCTCTCTCCCCTCGCCTGATTCCTTCCCCTCCCTCTCAACTGACTCTGCAACCCTCTTCTACCTCTCCACTATTTCATCTGTGTTTGACCGTCACTGCCCTCTCTCTTCCAAGTCACTGTCTGCAAGCTCCTTGGTTATCTGAAACCCTCAGATCTGAGCGAACACGTCTCAGGGCAGCTGAAAGGAAGTGGCGCAAGACGGGGAAATTAGGTGACCTCTCCCACTTTCACTCAATCCCAGACCCCCAGGACTGGGAGCTTGGCTGGCTAAAACAAAAGTTGACAAGTGGCCAACTCTGGTACTGTAGTTTTGGGCCTGCAGCCCGGAAGAAAGTTCATGGGTCGACCAAAGGGCTTGATGCATGGCCTCGCTAATGGAGGTAGTCGTAGGACACATAAGGGACACTAAAGTTCATGCTCTATAGGCCCACTTCTGGAAGGAGAGAGATACTTCTGGCCTGGGGGAGTTTATGCGCTGGGTTAGCAATTTCCATTTCTTATATGGCTCTAAACTATGCACACTCACTCTGCCTTCTCTCTCTCTCATTATCAACTGCTATGTCCTCTTTCTACTGTGCTAAGATTCAGTCCTCTGCGTCTAACCCAATGAAGCTCTTTTCCACTTTCTCCTTCCCCCCTTAAACAACTTCACCCACCTCTCTGCTGAAGCTTTGTCACCGACTTACAATTACACTTAGGCCTACAGTTTAGGCATTTAGCTTATTCAGAGTGACTAAATAAGCAAGGGAATCTAATACACAACATGCAGAGAGAACAGTGTAGTGCTTAAATAAACTGGGGTCCCTGGTAAAATCAGTCAGACAATTATACAGTACTATCAAAATAAGATAACTTTGATATAATAATTCCTTTCCTTTAACAGTCTGTTCATGAAAGTCCTTGCGGTCTTGTTTCCAATGAGGGCCTGTGAGCAATTAGGGGTTAAGAGTCTTGCTCAGGGACAAATTTCATTTCATCGACACATTTGCTGGCCTGGCCTGGAATCGTACCTGGGGCAACCAGAGCTCCCTAGGCGGGCTCACTAACCACTCATCTATGGCCCCCCCCTGATAAGAAGGTTGATGACATCAGAAGCTCTTTCTCTCATCTTCTCACCAATCCCAGTGTCTAACTCATCCAATGCGAACCCCAACATATCATGTCTGTTCTCCTTCTCTCCTCTCTCTCCAGATGATGTCCAAAAACTAATGACATCCACCAGACCAACAACCTGTGAAAATGGCCAATCTACAAGCTCATAACGCGTTGCTTCGGGGCGTGTTGTGAGCTTGTAGTGAGCTTGTAGATCTGCTATTTTCACTATTTATGAAAATCAATTATCGTGTTAAAAATGTGTCATTATTTTGCACACGTAATATTTTACATTACAGACCTTGTCAGAGAACTATGAAGGCAGGCAAATAAAACGTTCATTAATCATAAATAATTAAATAATTGCGATATTGATCCAGAGCCTTATCCAGGCCTCAGTCATGCTCCATGCTTACAGGTCTGTCTGCATGTTCTCTCAACCCCTCTCAACATCTGCTAAAGTGTAAATTGTAAACATATGGTCACATCCTGAGTGTAACCATTTCAGTATGAAGAAATACTGTCAACTAATCCCTCCCCAGTGATTCTCTCCAAAGTGTGGGGAATATTTTGTTAATCAGAAATCTTTATGAAAGAGGAGAGCTTCAAACCAAATGTCACCGCTATCTCCTCCTGACATAACAGAATAACTGTGGTTAAACGTCATCAAATGAAAACAGAATGACTGATTTTAGAATATACTAAATTTGTGGGAAAAACTAACTTAGTTACAGTAACAAGAGTACTTGTAGTTAATTACTTTCCACCTCTGGAGCTAGTTTGTGATATCACAATATTTCTGATATCCATGTGTCTCAAATGACATATTGTCACGTTTTCTCTTAACGTCAATGTTTACACAATTCAACATGTTTTATTCTTTAATTACTATGACTGTGAGACACAACTGACAGTATTTAATTATGTTATCCCTACCTTGCAGAATCCATATGCATTGCAGAAAGTTCAAATAAGAATAGTCCTGACCTTAATTCTTTCTTCAAAAAAGAGCTATAGACAGCTATTTTTCTTCATGAAAGGCATCTAGTGTGAACACACCCTAAGATGGTAACCGATTCAGTATTCTGGATATCGAATGTAAACTTAACCAGTGATGACCAATAAGGAGACAGAGAAACCTCTCTACAGAGAAAGCACAGAGCATAATAGTCACACTCATGATGGTTCATTGTAAATAGGCAGCGAGCACAAAGCACATTCGTGATAAAGTGACTGCTATTGAAAGAATAAACTTAAAATGTAAATAATGTTGCTCAAATAGACAGTTACAACTCATGGAAACCGAACTCCAATATAATTATTATATGGAGCAGTGTGAGGGCCAACTTTAAAATGCCTTATACGTGTGTTTTCGCTTTCAGTTGCATTGTAAAAATAGAATGAGGCAATCGGGTAGTATCAAGACCTTTAGCTAATCAGCAGGAAGAATGAAGTCAGACAGAAAACCAAAGTGAAGACAGATGTCCTCATCATGTTTAACATTTATAGAGAAGAAGAAGAGTTACATGGAAGACAAAGCAGAGAGTCTGATAAGGGAGACAGAACAGTATCCACAATCCTTGAGGAAGGATGTTTTATACTCGTTTAGGCAAGTATCTGTTGACAAAAATGATATTTCCCAACATGGAGCTTTTGACAAAAAACTAATACAAAGAAAAGTGCAACAGAAGAGTTACAAAGAGGCCAACTTTAAAGGAGAAGGTTTTTTTTTTTAACAAACATTTAAAGGAATGAGCAAAGAAAGACAGAACAAAGAAAAGAAAAAAGGCAGGAATGGGGGAAAGAAACAAACGAAGAACAAAGATGAAACCAAGATGGAGGATGAGTTCAGTAGCAGAGCTGCGAGTCTTGAAACCATATCTTGAGAGAGTGACACGGATTCCTGGCTTTTATCTGGAAGTACAGGAGGGGAAAGTAACTAATCGGTTTACAGTTTTATCATGGTTAGGGTCTATAACTTCTGGCACACAGCCATGCAATGACGGTGCGTTATAGTTTTAAAATTAGAGTCAAATTGATCTCTGTTATGTTAAATAAACCTAAGTAGCTGTTGTTGATGTTGTAATATAGATCACTGGTTCTCAACATTGGCTCTGGGGACCATTTGGGGTCCAAATAGACCCTCACAGGTTATTCTAATGGCTACGGTACTGTACTTTCTTTTCCCCAGTGTTGCTTGGCAGGCAGCAAACAATACGTATGTTTACCGTATACCTAAACTTAACCATTTCTAACCTTAAAAAAATGTCCATATAAATATATATTGCTCCTACTGGGAATCAAACCAAGTATCATTGTGATTGTAAACAGTTGACATACCACTACACCACAAGTCTGAATGAAGGCCACTGTTTCTACAGTAGACAATAAGCTTCCAGCTATGGCTGTTAAAAAATTTGTGATAGCTGCCTTGTACATTACCATGCTGACTATCTACAACTCTATTGGGAGCTTTTTGATTTATCTTCTGAAATGTATTTAATGAATTAAATTGCTTCACACCTGCTGTGAGAGTTCTAATTGTATCAAAATTAAACCAGTATGTCTGCACTGTGTATTCATGTTTGGAAAATAACTTTTAGTTTGTTAAATGTCTGGAACTTTAGAGAATGTAAATTTATTTTTACAAAATTAGCTTTGTGTTTTGTAGTAGTTTAGTCAACACAACACAACAAAACAGATGCAGCTGCTGGGGCCAAAAATGAACAATTACACTAAGATATTCAGTTGCTCACAAGGTATTAAAAACACACACACAAACATGTGAGCATTCCACTCAAGCATTCCGCTCAAATCAGATCAAAAAGTGGATTAGTTGGAACAAAGTGAAAACGTGAAATTAATATTGGATCTTGTTCAGCACTGCAAACTGTTTAGTAAAGTTTGAAAAATGTGCATCTTCCAGTGTATAGCATGCACACACAAATACACACACGCACGCACACGCACGCACACGCACACGCACACACGCACACGCACACGCACACGCACACACGCACACACACACACACACACACACACACACACACACACACACACACACACACCCAAACACATGCTTTGCACACACAGACGGTATTTACATGGAGGTCATATCATTGAGGGCATGGTCCAACTCCTCACTAATGGCTTTGTACTTGAGTTTCTGTGCATAAAGCTCATCTGTGGCAAAACCCCAAGGAGAAGAGAAGACAGTGTTGCAAGGAAACGTTAAAAGATAGGTATTCAAATAAATAAATACAATGGCCCATTCCATTGGCTCAAAATCCAGTTCTCATTGTTGGCATATCCTCTTGATCTACATCTACTGAATACATATTTGGCTTCATAATGACAAAAATCCACTTGTTTCATCATCCACCCGTCTACTACAGTAGGCTCCTGTCTTGATAACAGTGGGTCTGCGCTACGTATCAATATACTGCAGGGCACAAACGATTAATCATCTCACATAAAACTGTACAATTACATTAGCCAGTGGAATGGGCGATGAAGATAACGCTTTGAACATTTGGTTGAAGGTCTCATGATGTAATAATAATAATAATACATCAAACTTATATAGCGCTTTTCATAGTACCCAAAGCTTTACAAAACAAATGTAGTTGTGAGGAAACAAAAAAGGGAAAAAGGTAAATATTCTACCTTCCAGATCATCAATGGTCTTCTCCAGCTTGGCCACAGACCTCTCAGCAAACTCAGCGCGGGTTTCAGCCTGAAGTAGTAAATAAAATTAAAAAATGAGTTCAACTGACTTATCCTGGACAGGGTGTTTACATTGTCTTTTCATAATGGGGAGGTAACATAACTGGTTTCCAAAACAGTAGGCATAGGTTATTTTTTTCTCTATTTTTTGTCTTCTCCCTCTTTTTTAAGTGGCTGTTATAGCAACTACCTTGAAAATAATAATAACAACTATTTGACCCCACAGGGGAAATTCTTTTTTTTTTCAGCTTCACCCAAGTGGTCTGACTTGAGCGCAGGGGGGGAACAGATAGGGGTTAAGTGTCTTGCTCAGGGACACCTCGACACATTACTGGGGCCGGGAATCGAACCTGGGACCATCTTCTTCTACCCATTGCATTTAGAAGTCCCAGACTTCTAGGCAGAAATATCTGGTAACACACACCTCTATCTACACCGACTGGGGCACACCTTTCTATTCTCTCTCTACAATCTTCATTTCAAGATTCATTTCTTACTTTTAATAGTTCCCAATGTTGCAGGTAACAATGCTTTAACCACTTAAACCCTATATACTTTGAAAACAGGGGTCCCACAGGGGTCTATACATGTGCCCCTCATTTTTTTCCCCTCCTACCAAATCTCTTCGTCAAACCTAGATTATCTACAAGCTGACTTCACTAGCGTTGTGGCTATTTTCGCCGAACGTCCATCTATCATAACATGCCCAGAATGTGGAGCGGGTTAACTGGCCCACTCACCTCCTTCAGTTTGTCTGTCAAGATCTTAATCTCCTCCTCATACTTGTCTTCCTTCTGGGAGTACTGTGGGGAGAGACACAAGAGAGATCAGTCTCCTATCAGAGAGATCAGTGTCCTACCAGAGAGAGATCAGTCTCCTATGAGACTATAGAGATCAGTCTCCTTCTTGGAGTAGTGTTGTGAGAGATACAAGAGAGATCAGTCTCTCCCAGACAGACACAATAAGACACTCAACATCAGTCAAAGTGCGTGTCATTTCCGTAGAACATGTTAAAACACAACATGAACATGACGCACGCACGCACGCACGCACGCACGCACGCACGCACGCACGCACGCACGCACGCACGCACGCACGCACGCACGCACGCACGCACGCACGCACGCACGCACGCACGCACGCACGCACACACACACACACACACCTTTGTTGAACACGTCTACAGACAAACATTCCTTAACACCTCTGTCACATGCTGAACTGATCAACACAAAGTCTGTCAAATGAGCAACGCGAGTCATGAGATCTGACACCGACAGTGATGAGCTGCTTTCATCCAGGCTTTAGTGGTGGTGAGATGCTGGTGCGAACAAACACCACACAGAAGATCATCGAAATGCAATGCTCGAGTGCAGATACAGTATATTACCTCTAAAACCTTGATTTGAATGGTACATTTCATGCAAGGACAGCCAACATGCTTCACAAGAAATGAATAAATACACACATACGCAAATAGTACTTCATCAATGCTTTTTTTGTGTGCATATAGTTTACTTAGGATTTGTAACTTCTTATAACTTATAGCTTTTCACTGCATTCTATTTCTATTGATTTAATGTACAGTATTTTATATATTCATCATGCTTCTTTTATTGACGAATCTGTAATGCATGGCAACTGGAGCTTTTGACCATCCATCCATCCATCCATCCATCCATCCATCCATCCATCCATCCATCCATCCATCCATCTATCTATCTATCTATCTATCTATCTATGCATTGTGTGAGCTGATAGGCTCTGGAGGATATGTGAACAGAGTTGATAGTGATACTGTCCTGCAGCGAACACAGTGTAACTGGATGGACAGTGCAAGTGAAAATATTCACTCATTCTAATTGCACAGCCATCGTGCTCTCAGAATATACTGAAACATCTGTAGAGCTTTGTTCATGAACGGAACAGATTTGGACCTGCATAATATGCAAGAATGCTTGGTTAATATGATCATAAAATGTTTTGATATTTTTCATACTGGAGGCTCAGTACAGTAACAGACTGACAAATGACCCAGACATATCGTCGCTGTTGGGCAAAAACCTTATCAGAAAAATATCTCCATATTTAATTCAATTAAATCTCCAATTTTGTATTCATAAAATGTTTTAATAAATGCATGCCCTATGTTACACTTAGTCGCATGACAGTGTCGCGCAAACATAGTGGAAATAGTCGCTATTTCCGTTATTTTGGAAAACATTTTTAAAGATTTTCAAGACAGATTTTTTAACAGTATATATAATACCTATATTGACAATGACATGCCCAAAATGGGGTCACCAGGTTCAAATGGTTAAGTCTGTCTGTGAATTTTATAAATATTGAACCAATGAAAAGTATTGTGACTAAATAATAACTACATTGGATCTGACGATAAAATGTTTTATTAAAAAAATTATACCGGAGGCTCAGTGAGTAACAATGAAATGAATGAAAAGTGAACCAGACATGTACTTGTCCATGTCACAGGGAATCAAAGAAGCTCTGCTCACCCAAGCTAACGCAATATGGCTGAAATCACACATATGCACTCAATCCATCGTAAAAGTAACTCCATCACAGACACAACTGGCATCTGTATCCATCATAAAATTTGACCTTTTTAGAATCACACTACAAAGGGCATGCATGGCAAGACTAATGCCTTAATGGTTAAGCCATTGAATAAATAACCATGATGCAATCAACTCCACTGGAATGAAACCAAACCTAGACACCACATCTCCTCTTGTACACAGCTACATCCTCAGTGGTTAAAACAGCAATCCGGAATGTTATTTTAACCAAACGTGTATAATGGTAGAGCATGTTAATACAATATAACTATCTGCAGAGGCTTATTACTGAGGCACTTAGACCCTTGTGTCGGGTTATTGACCTACTAGTTGACAAGTAGTACAGCCTGAGCTCATGAGTTCAATATCCCCCCTGGCCGAGCAGGCATTACGTCTTGAAAGAGCACCAGACGTTAGGTCTTCTGTGAGGGAGACTTATGGATTGCAGCTTTAACTCAGAGTGTCAAAAACAGACCCTTGAGGGCCAATTTTGACCCTGCCAAAGTTAAACTAACACTGAGGATTTAGCTGCGTATAATCATTCACACAGACATCAGAGGATATAACAATAAAAAAAGTCGTCTCCAAACAACGTTAAAAAAAATACCTCTAGGATGTTATATTTGTACAGTGTACTGAGTTAAATTAATAAGACATGCTCACAATCAGCCCCCTGTCTAAGTCACTCAGCCACGCAAATACCCCCTACCTTCTCAGCCTGGGCTTCCAGGGACTTAAGGTTATTGGTGACGTTTTTCAACTCTTCCTCCAGTTCAGCACATTTACTGGAGTTGGGTGGGAGTTGGGTGGGAGTTGGGTGGGGGTGGGGGTGTTTGGGACATAGGAAGAGGAAGGTAGACAGCATGTGATGGAACATCAAGACCACAGGACAGATAGCAGAACCAAAAGAAACAGAGAGAATTCTTATGAGAGAAAACTTAAAAGAGTCAGTGTGAGAGAAATAATGTGGAAAATGTCATTCATATATCTTCACAGGGCTGAAGGTTTGATCGTGAATTGGAAAACAGTGATTTGAGTTGCAGGAAGAAATTAAATCGGATTAATGTTTCCGGTGATTGGTGAAATAAGTCTTTAAGATTTCAGCCAGCAGTGCCAAAACGTAACAAAAATAAGCAGCTAGCTTGCTGATATTGAATATGTCTGTTTGACAGTTGTATTAACTCTTTCAGTGCCAAGAGTATTTTCATAAAGTACTCCCCCAGTGCCAGCAATTAGCGTTTTTTTAAATTTTGTAATTTTGTAATTTTTCATTCAAATAAATGATCTGATTGGGTTTTTAAACCCATAATACAGTTCTACCAGTAGAGAGCAACAAATCGACACATTGATGATCTCGCTGGCTCACTCGCCCCCTCCCAAACAGGCTCACGTCATATCCGGTCATAACCGGATGTTGACATTTTTGACAATCGTTGATCGGGCTAAATTACGATGTGATACACGACTACGATGACTGATCGTCACCCAGACCAAAGAGAGTAGACGTGGACCTCTCCGTTTGTTTTTTATACCGTGTGAAAAACCGTGACTTTCCCTATTCTGGCCGAAAATGATCGCGGGAAAAAAATGAGAACCGGAAACGGAATCTGCGTCATGAAACCGGAACCCAATGAGTCTGAAGGAGTCAGGAAGCGAAAGTGATCATGAAAAATAAACAGCATAGCGCGACCACAGTCAAAAGTAAAAACTCGGGATTTCTCGTGCTGGCACTGAGGGTACTCGGGAAAAACTCGGGATATCTCGGGGCGTGGCACTGAGAGAGTTAAAGAGAAACTATCTTTTTATATTACCGTATATGTTTTTGGGGGTTTAATATGACACGTCCCAAGGTTGTCAAATAACTGAAAACCAAATAACCATGGGAACCTTAATGTAAAACGTTGAACTATGCCTTTAAACAAATTGCAAACAAATTGCAAACTAACAACTCAAGATGCGTCCTTTAGAGGATAAGCAGGCATGACCCTAATTTATACAACAGTGTTGCACAATTGAGCATAAATTAAGCTCCAATAAAATGACTGTGGTCGAACAGAAGAGGTTTTTTTCAAGGACAAGAAGTGCAGTCCTTAACCACAGTGTTGTTGGACGTGCACAGAAAACTGTAAGTCATGCAGATGTAGGAAGTAAATCATGCAGAGTTCAGAGACATGCAGGATGAGGATGGGGTCGATGTCCAGTAGGTAGGAAGGGGGGCGATGGGGGAAAGGGGTCTTACCCGCAATGTCACACTTATCTCCGTTGACCCTTTTTGCTGACTGCCGCTTATGTTTTCCAGTCATAGAGCTCTACACACTGCCCTATCCGACACTGACATTAACTAGATGTCCCAACTGCATGTTAATCTGTCTTGTAAAGCGTGATTTACCCTGCAGTTTCTAGCCTGCAAAAATGTTGAACTTGCAGGACCTTGGGGCTTGTAGCTACCTGGGTGTGATATAAGTAAAAAATATTGTCTTTTGTTGTTTCTGTGCTCTGTGAGCGAGGAACCACAGGCTCTAACATAGTTCAACGTGACTTTGAAACACGTTTAAAAGCCCAGACTATCTCTTCTCACAGAATGCTACAAAATGATGGACAGTGCACGAAAAAAAAAAAGTTAAACCTGTGAACCTGTGATGTGACAATATTAAAGCTGAATCTGGTCAGAACTCCATTGGCAGGCGGCAGGCCTTGAAGTCTGACTCATATTGTCTGCTTACTTTATAGGATAACCAGACAAACCGCCTGCATCGTCTGCTCAACCATCTGTCCATGACGTATTGGAAGGCATTTTTGGTCAATCTGCCTTTTTCTCACCTGGTGTAAACTGGGACCATCGTCAGCTAAGAACTGGGTGACCTGAGAATTTGGGTAATCTTTCACAACCAAATCACTTATTTCACAACATGAACATTTCCCGGCAGTCACATGGAAATTAAACTAGAATATAAAATAAATCACAGGCTGTCAGCGGTGGGGGACAAATCCAAGAAAATAGCAGTGACGATCCCCCTATTATCCAAACCTCAACAACCTTTTTACTACTTCAGTTTAACTGTCACAAATGTTGATCAACACAGACAGACAGACAGACAGACAGACAGACAGACAGACAGACAGACAGACAGACAGACAGACAGACAGACAGACAGACAGACAGACAGACAGACAGACAGACAGACAGACAGACAGACAGGGTTCTACCTTGTCCTCAGACGCTTGCAGGGTCTTCAGTGATTGGTCATAGCCTCTCTGCTCCTCCTCCAACACCCTGCCTTTGCTGTTAGTGGGGGGTGGGGCCACATCATGCCGTGGAGGAAGGGGGGGTATGGGGGGTTATGTCATGCGTTGGAATGCAGGACGGACCCCCAGGACAGACCCACAGGGTGGGCACAAACATGCACACACACATGGAAACAATTTTTTCTTTTTGTTGTTTTGGTTACGGGATACACGACCATTGTTATGCAAATGAAATGATAACCCAACATGCTATAGTATTGTGGTTGACCGTGGGAACCGTCAGGGGCCGGGAGGGGCAGGCAGAGTTCACATGATGTGAGAATCCACTGTGTGAGGTGTGTGTGTGTTAAAAAAAACATTATGTGTTTTTTTTTTAGAGCAGTGGTTCTCAAACGTTTTCATGTCAAGGACCCCCAAATTGATATGTATTTGGCCGCAGACGCCCATCCGAAAAGATTTTGTGCCAGGGACCCCCCATAAGAGATGTTATGTGTAAAAAAAGAATGGTTTTCAAAATTTTGGCTAATGGCTATTTTCAAATAGCATTTTGCTGGGGACCCCCTGGAACCCCCTCAAGGACCCTTGCGGGTCCCGGGACCCCACTTTGAGAACCACTGTTTTAGACCATAATGCCTTGCGGCTTTCCATAAACGCCACTTGTGTGAAGTAACACCTTTCATTTCTTCATTTAAAAAAATCTATCTTTTCCTACAATATACAACTCTGGTTGTACTGTAAATATTTTTGCGTCTATAGACGCTTTATTCTATAGACTTTAATGTATAATGACAAACAAGAAACCGCTACAGAGACTGCTGTTGCTAAGCATTATGGTCCATCTAAGACCAGACAATGAAGGAGCTTGTGTATGCGTTTATGCACGTGCACACATAGACATGAAAGGGGGCTTGAGCCCCTGCCCTTTTACCCGTCGCTAAAAAAGTGCCCTCTCCAGACTGGAAAAAAAAATAAAAAAAAGGAAGAAAAGTTCAACTGCCCCAAGCGGGCTAACGGTAAGGCTGACGGAAATGCCAGTGGATGTGTTGGATGCAGCTCAAAGTTAACTTTTCTCAGGTATCTAGTTTGTCGCCGTACCACCTTCCTAGCCCGTGTTATTGAAGAAAAACGGGCGACAATGGCCAAAAATCGGCGATCGAAAATCGGCGAAAGTGGCCGTTTTCAAGATGTTTTGGCCATTATCTCTGGAACGGAATGTCCAATCTGCTCAGTTCAAAGCTTGTTGGGTGCGTGACCTTGAGGGTTTTTGGGCTTAAAAGTATGATAATTGTCCGTGAACAAAATCCAAAAAGTGCCCTTTTGAAATTCCAGCCCCTGCCTCTCCAAATCCTTCTGCACGTCCCTGGTTTGAAACATACACTTTTCAACAGTACACATGTAAAATCCTCAGGGTTATTTGTGCTTAACTCTGAGAGTGTACAGATGTAACCAAACCCGCAATTTTCATTTGGTCCATTTGGTTACATCTGTACACTCTCAGAGTTACAAATGGTTCAATTAACATTGAGGCTTTTTTCTGTGTTAACCAATAATTTGTAATGGTTTAAACTTTATTTTAGTTTTTTTGCGTGCTATGTATTTTCATATTCAACCAAATACACACATTGATATAGCTGGACTGCTCAAGTGTTCCATTATTTGAGAAATTGTGATAATTATTTTGCAAACTGTGTGTGCAGTAGAGGTGAACTCATAGTTCACCACTTCTCCGGAAAACTGGCGAAAAATATCCCAGTACAAATACAGTGCTGGCTAAAATAAACAATCACTTTCACCCTTCAAAGACCTTACAGCCGGAGCGTGGGCGTTACAATTTCTGGCAGATTGCCATAGCGGTGAAGTTTCCAATTCATGACACTAATAATGCATAGCCCTGAAGTGGTTAATGTAATTATATTCCACATCTTATCCTTTCTGGTACAATTTGAATGGCTTTTTATAGGTTGTCGTATTGTACTTATATTGTAGTAGCTATGTGTACATACAATTATGATGTTGTATGCAGTGGTGTTGTACTTACTCATTAAGTATGTATGTGTATTATTCTGAAAGGAGTTGAACTTACGCCTCTGACACCTCCGCTCTCTCTTCTGTGCGTTCCAGCTCACCCTCAACAATAACCAGCTTACGCGCCACCTGTACATGAACAAAACATACCACTTATAACAACAAAACCAAATAATGTGACATTTTCCATGTATATTGCGATAATCACATAAATACGTATTCATGATGCAGTTTGATGCAGGCAAAAAATACCCCAGGCCTATGTGCTTAATTCACCCGTACAAGGGTTTTGCACGGTGGAATAACAGATCTACAAGCTCACAACGTTGCTCACAACTAGATAAGAGTGTCTGCTAAATGCCTAAATTACACCATTGTATAATAGAAGTTTAATTCAGCCTTAAGTGGTTAAAGTGAAAATAAAATAAAGTGGGATTTTGTGCGATTTTGGTCAAATAGTTTTGCTCCAAATCATGAGCACCGTTCTAACTCTCAATTGACGATTACAGGAACAAATTATTTCTTTCTTTTGTAACTGTATTCATCTACTGGCCTCATAACTTCATCATGAACAGCCAGGGCGTGTTTGATCAAATAATGCACACATACTGTATGGAGGCTTTATTTGCCCTGGGCGAGGGAAGCGATAACGGGAACAAGGGGGTGATAACTGATATCGACCCCTGGCACTGACCAGGCAGTAGCTGACCAATCGGCACAAGCTAAAGTTCCACCGTGTGAGGAACTGTCACGCAGCGACCGCATTGCGGAAGGAACCGATCATGTCAAACAAACACTGTTCAAACACTGAGTTTCTGTTTCTGTGTGACTAAATAAGACAATGAACAAGGCATGGATGAAAGATCACCCAAAACTTTCATCCATAACCTCAGGCAACAATGAATGCTTGGGTTATGCTCTGCTGTGAGCTCACCCTGAGCCAGCCACTGTCTCCTCATTGCCCAGTGAAACAGCTCTCAAAGTCACTATATTAGCAAACACTAACAAATCAGATTCTACCAATATACGGTACAACATCAGAAAACCCACTATGGCATTTTGGGCTGGATTTGCGGAACCTGATCTTCAAACTGTAAAATCTCTAGGAAGTTGACACTTTTCTTTATGAAATTAAATTAAATGAAATAAAATACCAAACTGGCTACTGGGTTTTGTGGTGTTATAGCAGAATCTGCTTTGTTTGCATTTGTTTATGTGCTAAAAGAGTGACTTTAAGAGTTGTTTCACCATGCAATGTACGTCAATGAGGAGACTATTTTGGAATATCAATTTCTAATCAATGGCGTAGATTTTGAATATATAGCACTAATATTTGGAGTTACATCAAAAAAGGTAAACAGAAACCTGTACCAAATGGTCATTGTAATTTAAAATGTGATGCAGTGCTGGTGTTGTGGTGTTGGGGGGGGATTATAACTTCACCTCCTCATATTTGCGGTCGGCCTCCTCAGCGATGTGTTTGGCCTCCTTTAGCTGGATCTCCTGCAGCTCCATCTTCTCCTCATCCTTCAGGGCCCTGTTCTCAATCACCTTCATCCCCCTGGAAACACACACACACACACACACACACACACACACACACACACACACACACACACACACACACACACACACACACACACACACACACACACACACACACACACACACACACACACACACACACACACACACAAATAGGTACGCCAGGGTTAATGTGGTTATTATATGGTGTAATGTTAATATCTCCACATTTTCAATGTTCTGTCCATTTTCCATTGCCACTACTACACAGGCAGGGTAAGGGAGTGATCCTACGCAGACACAAAAATAAACAGATGGATGTCCAGTGCTGTCCATCTAAAGCCCGCCACAAAGTGTCCAATAATACTTCTACAAAATAACCAAACAGCATGCCAACAACATAAATGGCTCCTCCAGTAGGATATAACGTATACAGCATGTGTCTAAGTGGGAACGAAAACCTGGTTCAAAGATTCCTCTTGAAGGTCTGTATTGTATATATGCTTGTCAACACCATGAAGACTTGAAGTTGACTTTAAGTGCCACTTAATCCCCTAGTGTTTGTAAAGTGTAAAGTGTGAGATGTCTTGAAAGTAACTGTGCTGTCCTCGTCTAAACAACTTCTTAGAGGACAACTTCTTAGATGACCTGTAGTCATAGGAACTTGTCAAATAATCAATTTGTTGATTTGATCTATAAAATTGTGTTTGCTGCATATAATCATGCAGAAAGCAGTCTTTTCAGGTTGGTGAGGTTGAGAGCTGTACGTTCTATTTACTTACTGGCTTTTGAAATTATAGACTGAGTTTACTAGTAGATGTGCAAGTACAAAAAAAGTTACTACTCAACTAAAAGTCTTGGCTAAATAACACCAAATCTACCAATGTATTTATCTCGTACCACGTTTACTACATTTGAAGTTGGCTCAACACATCCATGACTGGTCTCTCATGCAGTGTCCAAAGTACATGACTGGTAATGTCATTTTCAAAAGAAAGAAAAGGTCTGCACAAACCGCTTGATGCCTTTGAAAAGTTTCGACCAACGTCGAAATGTTTCGACCATGTTTGGTCTGGACTTTTTTCTTTCTTTTGATTCACTTTGTCCTGCATCAGCGAGAGATGATGGATGTGCATAACAATACCTTTAGAAGTGGTCATTTGACCATGTACAGAGTACAGACCTGTTCATATAATACTGTATATCGTTGCTGTTGGGCAGAAACCAGCTAACTCCATTTTGACGCATTTGCATTTTTTTTCCATATATCAGTGCTATTGAACACCCTTTACGTCTGTGTGTTGGTATAAAAATATATCGAACTAATGAAAAGTATTAAAAAGCGCTTCTGACAAAACCAGCTAACTCCACCAAAGGGGGTTGGAGTTAGCTGGTTTTGCTGACTCCAGGCTCCACCCCCTTTTGGCCTCCAACCTCATTGTGAGATTGTCCACTTTTTGTTTTGTTTTTTTCATTTCCTGAAAAATGAACATTTTGGAGTTAGCTGGTTTCTGCCCGACAGCAGAGATATAGTACGTGCAGTGGCGTAACGGAGGGGTAGCAAGTGATGCGGTGCGGGGGGGCCACCAGCAGGGGGGGCCCCACCTGCGCTGATACAAATATTTTTACAGCAAAAAAAGAGAAAAAAGTTGATTTATATTGGTCAAATAGAACCGAATTAGACCCGAATTAGACCCGAAAAAGGCACGAACTTGTGAAACTCCCGCGGGGAGGCCCGCGTTACGCCACTGAGTACGTGGAGTGTCCCAGCAACAGAGTACTCCAGAAGGAGAACACTGACCTCTCGCTCTCATCGGCAGCCTTCTCAGCCTCCTCCAGCTTCTGCAGGGCCGTGGCCAGTCTCTCCTGGGCTCTGTCCAACTCCTCCTCAACCAGCTGGATGCGTCTGTTCAGTGACGCTACCTCCGCCTCAGCCTATACAGTAACATAAGCAACAACATAAACACAATAAAACTTAATAAACACACTCCTCTACCGGCTGGATGCGTCTGTTCAGCGACGCAACCTCTGCCTCAGTCTATACATTAAGCAACAACATAAACACAATTAACACACTCCTCTACCAGCTGGATGCGTCTGTTCAGGCAGCGACACAACCTCTGCCTCGGCCTACGCCAGGAGACACACATAGACACGCACACACATGCACGCACGCCGGGACGCACGCACGCACACACACACACAAACACACACTCACACATACACAAATGTTTGTATTACTACTTGAGAGGACATCAACATTTTAGGACAGCAATTTTATGAATACCACTTTTTTTTTTCTTTTTTAAAAACGTTGCCATTGTTTGCCGGTATCGCACACCAAAAATAACTGATCTAAGCTCAGCTTGTAGATCAGCTATTTTAGGTGCGAAACACTGGCGTGCAACAAAGTAAGGTATACAGTAACTCTAAACCCCAACCCCTAAACATAACCTCTAAATACCTGTATCTGAACCCCAACCTGAATCTTTTCCTAATTGTAAGCCTAACCCCAAATATATATATATTTTTATCATAAAAACAACAATTTATCTTGTGAGGACCAGGACAATTGTTCTCAAAATGTCTGTTTCTCAAATCCTACTATACTTGTGGGGACATTTGGCCTCACAAGTATAGTAAATACAAGTACAAGTACAAGTACAAGTACAACACACACACACAACACACACACAGGACGTTGACAAAGAGGGTGGGGGTGAATAGTAGAAAGGATCTTCCACAAGACTTTCCTACAAACATCACAAAGTCCCTAAAGTTCATCCGGGCTATGGGACCACAGATCCCATAACTTGAGAGGACCGTTCACAAAAATGCTGATAAACAGCTTACATTTGGGGAAAGTGACAAATTGGCTTTGTCACTCTCTTCATATGCCAATGGTCCATGTACATGTGTAAAGTTCAGATCAACTGGTCAACCCACTGAGGAGACAATGGAGGCAGACAGACATAATGAAAGAGTATTTCTGTTTTTCCTTTTTTTCCTTTTAGGCTTTGAAATAAAAGCCTCAATATACAAAGGAATGACTGACAATGAGCGTTCCGCACGGATGGATTATGTACAGTGCCCAGGGGCCCTTGACTACCAGGGACTGTGCCACAATTACAACAATTACTTAAATGTCATATAATGTCAATGGCCTACAGTGGTTAAGGTGCATACCACATATAGGCTCTAATGCAGCCTGACAGTGAGTCGTGAGTTCGATTCCCGAACCCGACGACCTTTGCTGCGTGTCACTCCCATAAAAAATATACAGTAGCAGTGATTCACAAACCATTTCAAGGACCCCCAGTTTACTGTGCATTAGTCCACGGACCCCTATAACTCTGAGAGTGTATAAATGGACCCATAAGGGTCCATTTGATAGTCATGGCTGCCAGCTAGAGGTCTTCACAGGTCACTTGCCGAAAATATCTCATCTTTTCGGCAAGTATAATTCAGGCGTCAGCTAGTGCAAGATAAGCCCTTCTCCCGTGGCTCCCTGTTGGTTTGGCAAAACAATTATATGGAAATAAATGTGTTGTTTGTTTGTTTTGCTTTTTTCATTGTTGAGGCCAAAAATCATTCTTACATTCGCCAATTGTACAAATTAGTAGCCTTAGCCTATACAGGAAATAAAAATGTAGAGAGTAGAGATTTCTGAACTGCTAGAGTAAATGTACTTTATTAATTGGATGACACCTCCAAACTCCACTGGTGCTGATGGTATTGTGGCAGCTCAGGAAATAGTAAGTGTGGAAAGCCTTTCACGTACAGTGAAAACAGTGAAGCATCAGAGCAATTTATATTAAAAAAAATACTAATTACTAAGTGGGGCCTACTACATATTTATGCACACTCTTGTAGACCTATTACTAATGCTGATAGGCTAATTTAGACCTAACTACGCACCACCGATCCGACAGATATGTCTGAGTCATAGTGTCTGGGGGCTACCCATCCGTTGTACCCATCTGTCTAGGTCCGCTGTGTGCCCATATATGGGGATCTCTGTATCAGTCGTCTACCTGTGTCCCTTTAATGCCCATATATGGAGATGTATGCATCTGTCAGTCCTTGTCCCTTTTATGCCCATATATGGAGATCCCGGATGTCATCAGTATATGCCAATATATTGGCCCTCACACCTACGTCTCACTGCCGATCCGACTGATATGCCCATATATGGAGATCTCTGTATCTGTCGGTCCTTGTCCCTTTGGAGATCAGCATCAGCATATGCCCATATATGGGCATTCCTCCTTTTGTGCCCATATAAGGACATTGTTCTAGAGCTCCATGGAGCTGACTGATTTGTTTGCGCCTGATGCCATGACAACACATTGAGGTTAGACAAAAAAATACAAATGACTAAATGAGGCCTACCACATATTAATGCACGCTTTTGTAGACCTATTACTAATGCTGATTTAGAGTTAATAGGCTACAGTATGTTACCTTCATATTAGGCTCAATTATGTTTTGCTCCATTATTCGTTGGCCAAACATGGCTCTTTTGATAGTAAAGGTTGCCTACCCCTGAGCTAGTGCTATCCAGCAGAAGAGTAAAGTGCAGCCACACACAGCCTTAAATGGATGTGGAGTGAGAACTACTGTACTGTACTGTGATGGAAACTGTGACACTGCTTGTAAAGTCACTGTGTGCCTCTATGAAGGCTCTCTGAAACATGGCACTGTACTGTACTGTACAACACTGTACATGACAGGAGGCAGGGGTGGAAATGAACCAAGTACATTTACTCAAGGGCTGTTTACTTGAGTACATTTTTTAGGTACTATTACTTTACCTGAGTATTTCCATTTCTCAATACTTGATACATCTACTGTACCCCACTACATCTCTGACGCAAATAATGTACTTTTTCACTCCACCAAGTTACTAGTTACTTTATAGATTTTGATTGTTGTTACATAGATTATTATTAGAAAACCAATTAATCCCTATTTTATACTTCCATCTGTTTGAAAATAGCAGATCTGCAAGGTCACAATTATTTTCAAAATGCTTTGTGAAATGCGACATTCTACATAATAAATACTTTTACGTTTGGTACTTTAAGTTAGCCTGGTAAACCCTCCCTCCGGAAATCTCATTTCCATTTGATTCCAGGAGTGAGTCTGGCATGAAGGCTTGTATGGGCGTTTCTAGTGCATTACCAAATAACCGAGCCAATCAGTGTCCTCGCTCATTGTTTTGTGATGGACAGCGGGGGTAGGCCAATCAGGTGGAACCCGAGTGGTTCACTCGTCATTAATCAATACACCTTTCATACAAGCTGCTCATTAACATCAAAGACAAACCAATTACTCCTGGTGATAATCACTGCAGCCTAAAGTGGCTTAATTGGACATCAAAGGGCCACTTGGACATCAAAGCTACATTACTCCCGCCCAGCTCCAGCCCACAGCCAAATTGTCCATATAGGTCTGCAGGCCAGACTAACTCCTGAAATAAAATACAAATGAGATTTCTGGAGGGAGGGTTTACCAGGCTAACTTTAAGTACAACAAAAATAAATACAGGACTTTTAGAGAGTATTTTTTCAACACTATATTGTGGTAATGCTCAGTTAAAACAAATCTGAGTACTTCTTCCACCCCCACAGTATACGAGGGCTCTCTGAATCATTATTATACATGACAGGAAGAGACACCTGGGATGGGTTTTTTCAGACAGGAAATGAAATCACTTCTGGTCATTGAAATGTTAGCGGCCCAAGGTCGTTCACCATGCTCATGTACTGAATGCATGTCATCACTGTCAAGCCTGGCCAAAAAACGTTACTTTTCGGAAAATGGGGGGAAAAAAAACCTGTGTTCCAAATTATGGATCCAATGTAGTTATTATTTAGTCACAGGCTCTTGCTAATAATTCTCTGTCTGCCTGTCCGTCTGTCTGTCTATTATCTATCTAATATGTAGACACACTTGCTCAAGCACATTCCTTGTTTATGCACAACACTGTTTATCCTAGAAGTGTTTTCAATAGTTTGAGCAAAGATGTGGCGTTTTGGAAGCAATGAGCATATGACTAGATATAACAATGAGAAGCGAAGGGTCGCACTCAGAGTGCAACGGTCAATTTTCCTTTTATTTCTCAATAGGCCATAAATTACAAATGTTTCAAATATCCAGCCTTCGTCAGTGTCGAACAAAAATAAAAGTGCAACCCTTCGCTTGTCATAGTTTGTTGTTTTATGAAGACAAAACACCAGAAGAGTCAGAGCGCGGTGCCAACAAAAACAAGTTGGACTACGACTGGATGAAAACCGATTTTTGATATAGTTCTGCTGTTGTTAATCTTGGACCCCTGTACTGTATACTTTGTTCAACTCATCGAGTAATCGCTTCGTTTTTGGATTCTTCTGTCACCAGTAAGGAATGCAACAAAAACAGCCAGGCTGGAGCCACTGTGTCAAACTGAAACCAAAACTATGATTTAACCACATAACCCTAGCATCCCTATTCTGGGGGGGAAGATTCGGTGAAATGATCTGATCTACAAGCTCACAACGCATTGCGTGGCGTCGCGTTGTGAGCTTGCAGATCAGCTAATTTTGCCAAAGAGATTTTGTGTGGAGGGGGAAAAGGAGCGGACCAAGTACAGACCCTTGGGGGACTCCGGTTAATGAAGTAGGGTTTAAGTGGTTAATCTCTGTTCTGTGGAGGTTGCATCTTTTGTTGTTGTTCTGAATCATATATTACTCTTGTAATAAGTATATCTTGTTACGCTTGCTCTAAAATACAGAGCAAGTGAGAATGCGAGTGAATTTGTAATGTTAGTTAATTCACATAGATTATTAAAGTTAAATGGGACGAATTAAACATGTAACTGACACCGTTGGAAAGCAAAATCTCAAATCTGACCAAATGAGCGGTGTACATTCTATCTCTGTTTTCTGTTATGAAGGTTTGGCAACGTTTTGTCCTGTTACATCATGAGCCATTTTGATTTGAATGAACTCATAAAAGTAGAATATGAAACGTCTGCACACTGCTGGATGCAAGGTGATTGAGATGCATTATTATGTTTCTGTGGTAAGTTTGTCTGGAAATAACACGGCAGGATGAGAGTTAGACAATGTTGTCAGTCAGTCAGTCTGTCAGTCAGTTTGTCAGTCAGTTTGTCAGTCAGTCAGTCAGTCAGTCAGTCAGTCAGTCAGTCAGTCAGTCAGTCAGTCAGTCGGTCAGTCAGTCAGACAGTTAGTCAGTCAATCAGTAAGTCAGTCACAGACACTGACTAGTCTAGGATTTGTTTGGCCGCCTGTGTAGAATTTCGCGCTCTGAACAGCAGCAATGTCCAGGCAACAAGGAAGAGCATGTTTTCGTGGGTTTTTTGAATGGGAGATTCTACAGTCAGTCAAAAAACCTGAAAATTACAACCCTGTTTCTACTACAGACATCCGTAGAACGCCCCAATACCTTCGACTTTGCAATACGACATTGAATCATACCGTAGGTCAAATATAAAACTTTTTGTCCTGGATGGCAAGGGTATGCGTCTATGCGACCAAGTACCCCAGCTAGAGTGAAGGGTGAGGTCACAGATGGGGCTATGGCTGGCCCCAGAGTCCAGCAAAAATATAAAAAGAGTATGAATTGCCTTTATGTGAAGAATGTCATCTATCAAATGTTACTTCACGTGAACTCATAAAATCTACCACATATGTGTTGTTGAGGTGGTGCTGGCCATCAGCTGTATTTACAGCGAGCGTTTCCTATCATTTTGGTTTAGGCACACACCTTTGGTGTGTGTGTGTGTGTGTGTGTGTGTGTGTGTGTGTGTGTGTGTGTGTGTGTGTGTGTGTGTGTGTGTGTGTGTGCTCAGGGCGGGGCTGCCTCGCTTCCTTTCACACAGTATGGTCAGCTGCTTGAGTCATAAGTACAAATACATTCTGCATGAATAATGAGTTTAGCTGACAAACTTCTGACACCGTAAGGTTTAATTCTACTCAGGAACTCCCTCGCATCGATAAAGAAAGTATTGTCATGCAAGGCTGCATAATTAGAGGATGCATGACATCTTGCAATTTATACATAAAAACATTTCTAAACTATATCAATGGACTGTTTAACTACTTAACCATAGCTGGGCCCACCTATTCTGTGCGTGTCATGATATGCAAACAAGCTTGTAGACCGGCTATTTTATTTGATGTAGAGAAAAAGGAGAGGGGTTAGTGCAGACTCCTGGGGGACCCCGGTCAACAAGGTTTATAGGGTTTAAGTGGTTAAGCTGTATTTTATACTGTACCTGAGCTATTATGAAATCTATAAGCTCACGTGGCATCGCGATGCAACGTGTTATGAGCTTTTAGATCGGCTATTTTCTTTTACTTTGACAAATCTTGAAAAATAGTGATTTATTTTGTATTACAAATATGGATTCCATGGATAATGTATTTAAGCGAGTCAAAAAATATACCTAAAAAAAAGGAAAGAAATGCTGAGCAAACATCCTGTCTAACACAATGTGACCTACAATAAGGATATAGGATGGAAGTGACATGAACAGTGTCACAACAGTGACATTACCAGCTGCAGCTGCCAGGCCATAGATGTATGTTCACGTTTACTGCTGATAGGTTGGACATTATACCTCTATTTATTGATAGAATTTACAGTACATTATGTTATCTCAGACCATGTGCAGATGGCCAGAGTCAGACACTATATATTAAAAATAATAATAATTACTATTATTATCTTTATATCTTTATATATCTTATTCTTATCTCTGATCTACTCTCACCTGTGTTGTATCTTGTGTCCTGTGTATATAAAGTAATTCAAATCGGCTCCATCTTTACCAGCTGCAAGTCATACATCAGTTTTTACTGATTTTACTCTTCTTAGACATAATTTTAGACTAATTGTATTGTTTTTCTTAAAAAAGTGGATTCCTCCTTTTTTCCCCTATACTTATTTATAGTTAGTTTATTTCTTTATTTATTGTTTATTTATTGATGTATGTATTGATTGATTGATTTGTCCTGCAGTGATAGTAGGCCTATTCATAGGCTATTGATTTTTTTGGGTTATCTTTTACATCACTCTTCACACACTTCTGGTTCCTGTTGGCTTGGGTTGGAGTCCAGAGTCCAGACCCTTTGGTAGGGTGTGGTACAGTACACTGGGGGTCCTGGCTGACTCCTACCTGTTCCCTGTGTGTCTTCTCCTCCTCCAGCAGCCTGGTCAGGTCCTGGGCTCTGTCCTCTGCTGCGTCCGCCTGCTCCTGGAGAACCTTGATCTTCCTCTTCACAGAGTCGATGCTGTTGATTCCTGCCATCATGTTGCCTAGATGCTGCTGCTGCTACAGCTGTGCGTACGTGCGAGCGTGCGTGTGCGTAGTTGTAGTGTAGAAGAGAACTTTTCTAGCAGCGACGCCCCAAGCAGCGAACAGCGGGCGAGGAGAGTCTCTCTCTCTGTCTCTCTGTCCCAAATCAAAATTTGGGATGAAGATGAAATGGAAGAGGTTCGGGTTGTCAAAGCAAAAGAAAATGAAGTTCAGAAGAATAAAGTGAAGTTTTCACAGCCGGTTGTTCTGTGTTGAAGCTGTAACAATGTAACGATGTGGCAACGAAAAGCTGCAAGTAGTTTAGGTTCCGACTGAACAGTTTCCTCTGCGAGTGTCCGGATGATCCGTGTGAAACACAATGAATTAATCTCTCTCTCTCTCTCTCTCTCTCTCTCTCTCTCTCTCTCTCTCTATCTCTCTCTCCCTCCCTCCCCCTCTCTCTATCTCTCTCTCTCCCCCTCCCTCCCTTGCTCCTTTGCTCCCCTCTCTCTCTCTCTCTCTCTCTCTCTCTCTCTCTCTCTCTCTCTCTCTCTCTCTCTCCCCCCTCTCTCTATCTCTCTCTCTCTCTCTCCCCCTCCCTCCCTTGCTCCCTTGCTCCCCCCCCCCCTCTCTCTCTCTCTCTCTCTCTCTCTCTCTCTCTCTCTCTCTCTCTCTCTCTCTCTCTCTCTCTCTCTCTCTCTCTCTCTCCACCCAGTGTTGGCAGAGACAACGCATAGGAATGTGCTGATCTAGGATCTGCCCTGTAGCCTGTATGCATTACTTCATCTCTCTACTACTACAGTGGTTCTCAAAGTGCGGTCCAGGGACACTCAGGGTTCCTTCTAAAATCTAAGTGGACCCTTGCAGGTCAAATGGAACAAAATGAATTTGAATTTGAACAAAACTTTGAGAACCACTAGTCCACAATCAATCATAGTTTATTGTTCTCTTGTCATCAGTCATCAAATATATTCAATAGCCTATAGGCCTACACGAAACTTAAGGAACTGAATAATACATATTATTATTATTTATTTATTTATTTATTTATTTATTTATTTATTTATTTATTTATTTATTTATTTATTTATTTATTTATTTATTTATTTATGTATGTATTTATGTATCAATGTATTTATTTGTTTTGTTTGTTTGTATTTTATGTATTTATGTATGTATTTATTCATTCACTCATGTATTTTCTATTTCTTTTTTTCTATTTTTGTTTTATTTAATTATTTTCCTCTGGAGTAGCCTAGTTAACAGACACCCATGCATCTATTTTGGATGCATTGTTCTAGCCACAGAACCAGTTATATAGTGATGATGATGATTATGATGATTATGATGCAGGCTACATGTGGTGGTTGTTGGGAGGAGAATGTACAAGGATTGAGCAATCCTCCTGCTGCCATGATGCCATCATCATCACTTCCTATCCCATCCGTCCCGTGATCAGTGGTGGAAAAAGTAATCAATTAAAATAATCAATACTGTTACAAATAAAACTTGTTACTTGAGTAAAACAATCAACTAGATTCTTTGAGACACACATTCGGGGCATGGCCGAATCTGCTATTCCTTCACCGGTGAAACAACCCTAGAGTTATAATATATTCGTCACTTTAATGTTGCAGCTGATATTAATTCGTTTTTGTGCTGCTGTGCAAGTAGCCTACTTGTCAATGTTACACTTTTAGGGTTAAATTAACTCTAACATTTTAGCCTACTAGCTACTATATAAGATTATAATTGTTGTATTCAGAATTTACAGCTAATTTAAACTAACTAACTGATCTATTTTTGTTCCTCTTGCGTTACAAGACCGTAAAGCCAGAAAACCCTGTGGATACAACTCTCTTATAGTCTTAGGGTGACATCTAGTGGTGAAGACCAGACACAACATCTTGACCACATAATGGGGTTAGTGGCAGTGGTGAAAAGTAACTATGTACATTCACTCAAGTACTAATTGTACTTAAGTACAATTTTGATGGACTTATTCACTATGTATGTCTAATTGTGTCCACCTATAGAACAGAATTGCAAGACAGTAGTTATATTGTACATGTCTTCCTGCTTCAGTGTTGTTGAAATGAAATCAGTTTCAAAGTGCTAAAGAAATGGTTTTCACAAGGAGCGTTGAACTGTGCACAGGGAAATAATGTATAAAGAAAGAAGGAAACAAATAAATACATTCCAATATTTGTATTGTACCATATTTAAACAAAATAGCCTCTCTGATAATTATTTACCAGTCTACACAGAGGTAACAATCCTGTATTGTAATGACAAGCACAAAGGCCCACAGCGCTTGTGTGGCAAAAAGGAAGATAATCTCATTAATCTCATCATGTTTGTTTGTTTATTTGTTTGTTTAGTTATTTATTTTAATGGTAAATGTTTGGCATACAGTATTCTAAGGGTCTGGGGCTTTTATTTTTATTTTTATCAAAGAAGCTTCTAAAACAAGGCTGCTGCAGTGGCAGGCTGCTGACAGCAGGTGGCAGCAGAGCAACAGTTGACAGTCTGTGCTACCAACAATCTTTAAAAAATAAAAAAATTATGAAGCCATATATACTTTATAGTTCTCTGCTTTCAAATGGCAGCTTTGCATGACGGTAAGGATATTATTGGAGTAGTTATGAATCTAATGATAACTTTTCTGAAAAACAGACAGTAGGCCTATTATAACACGTTTATTTAAAGAGTAATGTAGGCTAATGAGTGATTGTTATTAAAAGACTGTATTTACTCTTCCGTTTGATTTTAAAACAGATATTGTCCTGCAGTGTCATTGTCTGTGTTCAATGTCTCCATTCATCAACTTCTAACAGTTTGACAGACCACTGGGTTCTCTAAGTGGGGTCCTTGATGGGGTTCCAGGGGGTCCCCAGCAAAATTCAGCTCAAAATAGCAGATCTAAAGCTCACAATGTGTGACACGTTGGGAGCTTGAACAAATCTAGACAAAATCGTATGTTATGGGGCACTCTGGCACACAATATTTTCAGATGGGGGTCTGCTGCCAAATATTGGGGAGGACCTTGACATGAAAATGTTTGAGAACCATTGTTACAAACAATTTAAATTATTAATATAAAACGCACATTAACCACTTTATGCTTTGTCTATTCAAAGCTTGCTGATCTACAGTACGCCTATACGCTCAGTTGTGAGCTTGTAGATCAGATTCATTTGATACTGTAGTATCTTATACGCTTTGATGGTAATACTTTTGTACTTTTAGTCAAAATGAAGTATTGCTACTTTTATGTAACTTAAAAAAAATCCCTGAGTAGGCTACTTTCCCCCTCTTGTATCTCAACTAGTTCTAAAAGCGGGCCCACTGATGGTGAGTATGAGTAATGATGCCAAATAGCTGCTTGGACACTTACAGAGGGAGGATAGCAAGTGAGGGAGACTTGAGAGGAGAACATGTAAGATTAGCAAGAGTTTCTTGTCCATGATAATGAATGGCTTATGAGCCTGTATCCATTTCCAAGAGTCATTCTCTTGGAACTCTGTGTTGAATTGGAGACCCCAGGCTTATAGAAAGACCAGCCCAGGAGAAATTATGCTATTCCCGTCCCAGTGCGAGGGATTGACAAGAATTCCCCGGGTCTTCTTTCCAGTGCGAAAACAAAATGTCTGATAAATTAGATCAGTGAGTGATTCTCCAACATTTACTTTCAAGGACCCCATAACTCTGAGAGTGTACAAATGTTTGTACACTCTCAGAGTTACAGACCTATAAGGGTCCATTTGGAACCCCTTAAAAAAACCTTGAGGGTCACTGGACCCCCTTTCATTTGATACCCAGACATGTTAGGGTCCCTTATAATACAGATGAACCGGCCAATAGTGTAGTGGATTTGCAGGGTCGTATATGGATACAATTATGTTACTTTAGTGTGTGGACTCAGTGTTTAGGTTGCTAGTCCTTGAAGCAGATGATTCTTGTATTCCTTCATGTTTCCCACAAACCCATCTTATACACATCATTATCAAGTATGTTATAGGATCTGTCTGTCTGTCTGTCTGTCTGTCTGTCTGTCTGTCTGTCTGTCTGTCTGTCTGTCCTTAATGCATGGTCTACACAGAACATTTGGAAGTGATAATTTTCAGTTAAGAGAGGAATGGCAGCTCAGGACATAAGTGGGATTCGATCCTCGGAATGTTTATCCGCATGTGAGCCACCATGACACCGCTGAACTAATCGTATGCACTTACTCTACTAATGCGGTAAATACACTCACGACTACAGCGAGACCGATATCGGTTTGGCCGATATATATATATATATATATATATCGGTAATTATTTCGTTGCCTTGTTTTGACAACACTGTTATCTGCAATCATGCAGCAGATGTGATCCCTATTTTGAACCACTTTCAACTTGGCATCCCTATTTCGGGCATGTTCAAACGTCTTCCAAAAATGGTCGAAAATACCACATCTACTAGCTCAGGACGTGTCACGTTTTTAATTTTAAAAGTAATAGTATTATATTACTTATAACGTGGTATCAGGAGTAACCAGTCACATTACATTATTATATTATTACTACTTTGAGTAGCAACAGTCCACACTCACAACAAGGTGAATTTTCTCAGTCTGTCATGACCGCTGCTGCGGTAAATTAAAAGATTCTAAGAAAAGTCACCTTCTGAGTGAAGACTGTTTCTGTATAGACTGTTCACTGAGAGTCTTTCACCCGGCTGTCCTTCTCTTAATCTATTGACAGTAGAGCAAGCTCAGCTCGGGACTTCTGTCCCCTAGGAAAGTAATACTATTACAGTAATATATTAATTTGTTTTTGATTGATTGATTGAACACTTTATTAACATCTTTGAAAACAGTACGGAGGTACAGGAACACAAAAAAACGCCCGGCAGGCTTGTTTCCATTGTGGTTCATCATTATGACATACAATACATAGAATAAAAGTACTGACCACTGGTTATAACTTAAGTATATGAAAATAAGTGATAATCACGCAGGTACAGTATAGACACAGATCAGACTTGGTCCTTGGATGGAAACCTGTGCGAGCTCCCAGAAAGGCCCATACGCTTAAAGTGCTCATGGTTTTCTCTGAAGGGCGTCCTGTAGGCTACATTCTACTTATGCACACCCATAATTATGGCAACAGGTGTGACTTCTATATGGAGAGGCTGGCATGAATTATTTTGTGTTGACTTGGATAACCAATTATCCAAATGAAATAGCAGCACAGTCAAATTACTGGTCCACTCAGTCATTGCTGTAGCTATTATAGTATTATTTACAGGTAAAAAATAAATATAGTTATGCTAGTCTCGTGATAGGTATTCCAACAGAAAAACAATGCCATTATGTGCCTGAGGAATATTTTAAGAACATATAATCTGGTATCTTTATCATCATGACACTGAAATGAAACAGATGAAAGAAAAAACATTTGTATTTGTGTTGGAAGTATATTTTTAATAGAACCCCCATATACTGTATTGGACACTGATTCTTACTATCACTGCTTGTATACTGTATGTATAGATATATTCCTTTTTCTTCACTCTACTAGGAGCTTTTGATTATCTGATCTGTTGCTATCCTGTTTTCATTCTATCTCTATTCTTCTTCCACTTAACTGAAAACTATAAACGATAGAGCTTGTACAAAAAGTTATTTCATCCACTCGTCTACACCTGTAAACCTGTGATACTGATGTGACAATGAAGCTCCTGCTGATTCTACTTTTCATCCCCGCAACCAAGTAGGCTACAAATCAAGCATCTGACGACAGTGAGACAAAGCTGTCACTGTGATCCGAGGAGGGCGTTCTTTGTCCCTAAAAATGGACTGGGACCGCGGTGGGCTCACTGTCAAGGCCGGGCTGGCTGACGTCAGGACTAAAATAGGGGCTGTGTGAAGCCCCTCGACAGCTGGTCCATGCAGGCTAAACGCACAGACATCCAGGGAATCAGAATCAGAGTTTTTGATGCTGCTGTTGCAGAGGCCTGTTATGATAGTGTGTATTGTAACACGAGTGCCTGCATACTGAGTCTGTGTTAAGTTTATATACGTTGACAAGGGGGGCTTTCCCCTCTTATTATATGTTGTCTTTATTGATTAAGACAGTAATACTCAACTTTTTATTTTATTTCAAGGACCTATACAATTTGATATCATTGCTATGCTGTCAGTCAGAAACCTTGTATCTTCATATTTCAACTTTTTATGATTTTTCATAAATGTATGCCCCACTTTGCATGACCCATGCATGTGTTTGGAGCCCTTATTTAGGGCACATGGTTCAAGAGTGTTATAAAACATCTCCTGTGAGTTGTATAATACAATGAGTTGGATAAACAATGTTTAATTTATAGTCTGACTTGTGCCATGCAAAATATCCTTTTCCTTTTTTTGCATTTGTAGCGAATCCTAGTGGTTGATTTGAATTAAACATTCATGTTTCAGCTGGTTTTGTGATGACTGGCACAATGTTGTTGTTGTTGTTTTTTACTTTGGTCTAATTATGATCTGAGACACTCCTGCAATTGGGCCAACAGTTTAAGAGGAGATGGGATTTTCAAAAAGATCAAAATGGTGGAACATCTAGTTTAGACTGTAGTCGTTCGGATAGATGGATGTCTATAGCAAGTTTCATGTAAATGGGACTGACGGCGAAGGAGTTATGACTTCTCAGAGTTCAAAATCTTGACCTTTTGAACTCAGGCCTAAGTATAATGCCCACAACTTCACATCACTGAAAATGTAATCTCTACCATTTGCAGTACCATGTCATGGGAATTCACTAAACCGCAAAGAGGAAAAATACGTCCAAAAACCAGAGGGTTTCTGGTTTGATCCCCTACATATGTGTCACTAGGTAACCATGAAGGGACACAAAATTAGCATCAGCTGAGCTGTAGTCAGTTGTCATGGATACAATGTGAGACGGTTTTTCACATCGCCACAAAAAAAGTGCTCCATGCAGAATTCTCTGCAGACCCAAGTGCTGCATTATGTAAGATAGACGTCAAATCACCAATATCCTTAAACAACA
Organism: Gymnoscopelus braueri; assembly: GCF_963280865.1. Classification (NCBI taxonomy): domain Eukaryota; kingdom Metazoa; phylum Chordata; class Actinopteri; order Myctophiformes; family Myctophidae; genus Gymnoscopelus; species Gymnoscopelus braueri. The sequence continues at coordinate 48,667,407 of NC_137613.1, forward strand.
CAAGGTAAATAAATCATGATTTACTGATATAGTATAATCCATACCCCATTCTTCAAGGCTAGGTGACTGTATCACTCCCATATTCACTGTTGATAGTCTGTACTGTATATCCATTTCACTAGTCATTGATTGTACTTATATTAATTGATATAATATGTTATCTCAGTTAGACCCCCCCCCATGTGTGTGTATGTGTGTGTGTGTGTGTGTGTGTGTGTGTGTGTGTGTGTGTGTGTGTGTGTGTGTGTGTGTGTGTGTGTGTGTGTGTGTGTGTGTGTGTGTGTGTGTGTGTGTGTGTGTGTGTGTGTGTGTGTGTATGCGTGCGTGTGTGTGTGTGGGGGGGGGGCAGTGGAAGTACGTCTGTGGGCTACTAATTTGCCACTGATCGACTGAACAGCACCATATTTCTTCAGACACACAAACATAAAAACTGACACGCATACATACAGACAGACAGACAGACAGACAGACAGACAGACAGACAGACAGACAGACAGACAGACAGACAGACAGACAGACAGACAGACAGACAGACAGACAGACAGACAGACAGACAGACAGACAGACAGACAGACAGACAGACAGACAGACAGACAGACAGACAGACAGACAGACAGACAGACAGATAGACAGACAGACAGACAGACCCTCTTCACTGTAGAAGGCTAGACTCCTGGATTAGAGCTAGGCGTACAATTATAACAATAATTGAATGAATGTTCGGCCTCATCTGAAGTGTGATGGCGGTGTTGGACTCACGTCAGCAGCTTTCTTGTCGGCCACCTCCAGCTTCTCCTGAGCGTCCTTCAGAGCCTCAGAGTATTTGTCCAGCTCATCCTCTGTGCCCTTCAGCTTCTTCTGCATCTGCAGCAGCTCATCCTCATGCTGACAGAGAGGAAGGTCACAAAGGTCAGAGACAGTCAGCTACTATCTGTTTGGCAGAGAGTCTGTTTTGTTTTAATTTGTAACCAGGTTGTTTTATAATCCACTTCTAGGTTGAGGAATGTTCATCATAACGGAAGTGGTCTCTCATATAATAACATGGAAACACAACTTTGTGTGAACTGTCTGAGTTATTTCGCTAGTTTCTTATGAACTTCCAAGCCAATCACCAGAGAAAAGGCATTGCCATTGTATGTTTCTTCAAATGTAGGCTACTCTCAAATGTTTAAGGCAGGAGCGCTGTCAGCAGCTGGCTTGTCAGAAACATATAAATGTAATGCCAATGTTTTCTCTGGCGACCGGAATGGAACTTCTCCAATTCTTACGTGCAAAAAGGTGAGTCTAAAAGCCAGAGCTCATTATTTACCCATTTCCACATCTAGCTTCATGGAGGCATTTTCATCCTGTTAAAGACCACTCCTGTCATGATAGAAATGCTTCATGAGGAGATTACTATAATGGTTTTACATTCAGGGTCTCTGATGCTGCTATACATGTTACTCATTGTTTTTAATACGATTTAATTTTGTTTATTAATTATAAGGTCTGCTCTATAAATTACGACTTCAGGCCTTTATCGAGGCTTTATCTATCTTGAAACCATGTAACTTTCATCTAATCTCATATTTATTTCAATTTTGTCTAACTTCATTTGATCAAAAACCGCTGTGTTTGTAGTTCCTCCATAGTATAGGCTCTGTGTATAATTGTAGTCCTGTTTTTCTAGATTGGCTTGGCAGCAGATTTGAATTGGAAATACAAATGTGTGTTTCCTATTCAAATCTGCTGCCAAGCCAATCAAATGAAGCTATGGGAAAATGAACCGGAATAGGAAACCGGTTTACCACCTTCTGGAAAACTGGGACTACACTTATGCAGAGAGCCTATTGCCAACATACAGTCGCTTTTGAGAAGCCTTTGATTACTTAGTGAGCTCAACTACTTCCATCACAGCAATCTGTGTCTCTTTGTCAAATGTACAGTATGTTTTGTCTACTTGACTATTAGCCGAAAAAGTCATTGTATCGTTAGGTTCTGTTACCGCTGCTGGTTCAGTAGGGATTGGAATGAAGAAGGCAAGGACAGCACTTCAAATTTGTCAATTCATGCCGTTGCATTCTTCATTTCTATTTATTAATTCAAGGTTTCAGCACCTAGTTTTTGTAGTCTGAATCGTGAGTTGCGAGTTGTATCTCATTTTTAGTTAAGAATCGTAGCCAGATTCAATAGCTAACACATTTCACCACACATGTAAAACAGCATGAAAGGTGTGTAGTTAAGTATCAGATGTACATTTAGAATATTGATACCTCATGTATTGACAGGTTTGGCCAATTTACGATAAAAATTTACAATTTAGGCATTCAGCAGAAGCTCTTATCCAGAGCGATTTACGAGTGTGAATATGGTCCCTACCCATATTCAGTAAACAAACCAAAAGCAAATAGCGGATCTAAATTTAAAGGCATTATAACGGTTTACTTGAAGGTTAATACAATCCGTGTGAATGCTTCTGTCAATCAGCGCTTACAGGGCGGTCATGCTCGGAATACTGGCCCGTGCTCTATAAATACGCCATGTGTGGACTGTCTCCTGTCATCATCTATCATACTGTACGGCCTACATCCTTTCCAAAGGGAGATCAGTGCTACATCGCCCCGACAGTCCTTCTATTAATTTGATACTCCGTTGTAAGACGGTGTATTGTGCCAAAAATAGCCGATCCTCAAGTTCACAACGTGACGCGTTGAGAGCAGTGATGGGCAAGTTAGTCAGCATGAGTAAGAAGTTATTAGTCAGTTATTAAACCTTTAAGAAGTAATGATATTACATTACGGATTACTTAGTATCAAGAGTATCTAGTTGAAGAGTACAATATACTTATATATATATTATATATATACTTTTGCTTCCCTGACCTGCATGTACTGTAGGCCTACACGCTACAAGTCATAATTTTGCATGCTTGGGCGCATGCTTAAAATGAACATATCTACAATATAACATTTTAACAAATTTCAACATATTGATATCTTGTAGATCTGTTCTTTTTATGCATGTGACAATGCATGATAATCTCCTACTATGGAGTATAGATTACAGGCTTAATGTAGTCTATCTCTATAAAAAACAAACCACATTCCATTGTAACTTAGTAACTCAAAGTTATACTTAGATTAATAACTGTAATATAATTACTGTTTTGGCATTAAGTTACACTAGTAATTACTTGGGAAAGTAACACTATTACAGGTAATATATTACGTAATTAGTTACTCTCCAATAGTGTTTGTGAGCTTTGTGGACTGGCTATTAACAGAACGTATGAACCAGAACTTAGCCTTGAACGCTAGACTGTTCTGGCTTTGGAATGGCAAATAGCAGCTAGACACTAGCTGCTATAGTCTCATCAACCACACAGCCATGGGTATGCGGCTCATTTGACCTCTAGACCTTTGGGACAGGCTGTTGGTACAGATGGTCCTATTCTTGAACGTAGCATTCATCCAGGCCATTGTCAGTGACACTATAATAGGTTTATGAAATGTCCTGTACCGAATTGGGAGAGACAGGTGGTGCGGCCTAGTCCTTGACAACTGATAACACTTTTCTGTTTCAGTGTTATTTTGAAAACAATTGAAAGTGTGAAAAGATGCCTTTTAAATGGCAGGTAACTTTAGTCCTCTATTGATGAAATGGTATCGCACAGGACCTTCGACAATTTAGAGAGGCTGAAAAAAATACATATATGGTTTTCTTTTGTCCAAATGGACATGTTTTGAAAACAAATTCAGTATAGCAGGATAAGCTGTGCCTTAATTAAACTTGTATTGCATTAGTTAAAGGAACATTTGACCTTTTCAACTTCGTCTCCATATACAGGACTTCAGTAATGCTCACTATAGGATGGCACCATATCTGTCCAGATGCTCTGTGTCTCAGAGGTGGACTGTGGATGGTTTGAAAGTGTGCCTACCGATGACATTATGGGTGGTCATATCAAACAAGATTGATTTTGATTTTGATTAACTTTCCAGGAAGAGAAAAGCAGGTATAAGCAGGTTTCTGAACTGTCCATAGCCTACCAATGAGACACAGTACCAGTATTAAAAAGGAACAGTGAGCACGACGGCTTTGCTCTAAAAATCTCATACACAGAGACCAGAGATTCACAACCTTCAAATGTACCTTTCAAGGATCCCCAGTTTGATATGCCACGGACCTTTAAATTAAAATGTTATAAAAACATTTATCTCTGGGACCCCAATCAACACCATAGTGTTACTTTAACTACAGAGACTACACAAATGTACAGTCTCTGATTTACAGTCCCGTAACTCGTCAAGGACCCCTGAGGGGTCCCCAGACCCCACGCTGCGAACCACTGGAGTAGACAGAAATAGTGCCATCTTATAATAATTAATGAGGATCAATTTTACGAAGATGAGATTGAAAATGGGCAAAGTGCTCCTTTATGGCAATCCACAGCTCGATGGCGGTCGTTTAAGTCCTAACAAACTGAGAGCCTCCACAGATTGTTGAACTGAAGACTCTGAGTGTGTAGACTCTCAGAGATACTGACGAGTGGATCCATGTCCAGGTACCTGTTAACCAGAACATATGCATTCTTAATCCAGTAAGACCGGGAACACATCTGTGTAACCACTTAAAACCATTATTTTATACTTTGGTCATTAAAAAATAGCAGATACAGTATACAACCTAGATCTGCTATTTTTGAAAAAATCTTGAAAATGTGTGCAAATCTTAGAATATATATATATTTTTGTAAAAGCGAACATTTGTAACTGAAATCGTTGCTTCTGGAGGTCCCTGGCTGGAACCACTGATTATAGCGACATACGATTTTTTCAAAAAACTGTTAAGATTTAGAAGACATTTGTAGAATCCCCAGAAGCAAAGATTTGAGTTACAAATGTTCGCTTAAAAAATATATATATATTCAAAAGATTTACACAAACTCTGCGCAAACTTTCACAAACTTTAAAAAATAGCCAAAGAAATCTAAAACGACACAGATGCGTTCCCGGTCTTAATGGGTTAATGGGTTGTCTAACCCAAACACAGATTGAGGTAGAAGGAGACCCAACACTGCTGTTATGTCAGACCCTCCTCCCGGACGCTCGGGGCCCACCTGCTTGCTCCTCTCCTCGGCTCCTTTCTTGTCCGTCTCGGCCTGTTCCGCCTGGTCCAGAGCGTTCTCCTTGTCCAGCTTCAGCATGAGCATCTTCTTCTTGATGGCCTCCATGGTTGACGAGGTTTCGGGGGGCTTTTCGGCGAAGACGAAGTGAAAGATCTAGCGAAAGATCTAAGAGGCAGAGAAGCGAGCGAAAGAGGCAGGAGAGATGAGGAGAGCACTGGCGACCTCCAGGACCTTGGAGAGGGAGAGGAGGAGAGTGAAAGGGGAGCAGAGGAGAGACCAAACTCCAACAAGGACCGAGAGAGAGCATTTATATGACAGAGGAGGGAGGGTGCAGGGACACTCCCACTCTAAAGCCCCCTAAAGTCTTCTATCCCCCAGCCTGACCAGTGACCATCAGTGGTGGACAGCAACTAAGTACCTTTACTTGAGTACTGTACTTGTATGTATATATTTTGACTATTTGAGTATTTTATTTTATTTTGCTTATGACTTTAACTTGAAAATTGTTTATAAAATGAGTTCTGCACACTGTCATACAGTGTACAGGATGAAAAGGACCATACCAGTGTCCCTATGGTCCATTGTCAACAATAGTTTACTTAAACTACCATTCCCCCCAAAATGTAATGTAACAGAATGTTACAGAACACGTTCTGTTACAGAAGTTACAAAATGTTAACTAAAACTCAGTGTATCACTAGAAGTTAAAATGCTAATTACAAATGCAAGGTATTATTTTTCCAGGACGTATTGACAAATCAATGCATGAACTTGAATAGTGGTATTTGAGTAATACAGACATTTTAGATAACATAAATGGCATGTCTCAGAGTGTTTTCCCACACCATATCAACTTGAATGGCAGTGACGTTTTAAAAATGTAAGTTGAGATCTACTAAAGTATACACTGTAAACAACATTTGTTTAAGAAGAGCAATCTCTGCTAATGGCTAAAAGGTGGTCCTTTAATATAATGTAGCCCTGGTCAATTTCCTCCGCTCCCTATCGTGCAGAGACAATGACAGAGACAATGACAGAAGCCATCATAAAACACACAGGCCATTTCTATTCCTGTCTTGACACACTGGACTCAAATGACACAGTAGACTAAATACTGCTTCTCTGCATCACCAACAATACGTGGTATTGTACTGTATACTATTGTATGGTACAGTACTGTATGGTACAGTATGGTGTAAAGCAGTTTTCAGGTCCCAAAATAATCATATTTGAACTGGGGACCCCCCACCCTGACAAGCTCTTGGAATTGTAGACATTATATTTAGTTTGACTCGGTTCCACAGATAAATATTGTGAAAATAGCTAAACAACGAGCTCACAACGCCTCGCACTGCGAGGCGTTGTGAGCTTGTAGATAGGCTATTTTCACAATGTTTGCCTCTTTCTTACGTAATATTTGACAATGTGGCCGATTTGGTATTAAAAAGGTCTTAAAAGTCATTAAAATGTAACTTTAGAAATGTGCTATACTATATACACTCATACTGTATGTTGGTTTGTTTACTGTTGAGTGAGAAAACAATGTTACACACTTGCACATTAAGCTAATCATCTGGAGACCCCCCAAAATAATTTGGGGAACTGACCACCAGTTTGGAAACCACTGTACGTACAGCATTGTACAGTACGGTACAACAATAATAATAATTTGGTCCCCACTCCTTGGGGTGTTATATCACTGTATATTTGCACATAGGCCCACGAGAAATGTGTCCTCTGCATTTTACCCATCTTAGAAGCAGCCGTTGGTTGTATCGCTCGGGGAGCAGTTAGAGGTTAAGGGTCTCAATTTGACACTTCGACACACTGTTGAGGCGTGGAATTGAACCTGGGACCTTTGCCTTTCTAGGCGGGCTTTCTTAACCATTCAGCTATGGCCGCCAGGTACTATGATACAGTATAGTATATTACAGTATAGTATATTACAGTATTGTACGGTACAGTACAGGCAAGCATTTGAAGTAAGTAGTTTGTAGTGCCACATTTTCTCTATCAGCAAGGACTAGGGTATCGTATCTCTTTAGACCCCTGGGAGATGGATTGATGAGGTGGAACATCACACCTACCATCAGCTCACAGTAACGCCGCCTGTGACTTTTTGAGAAACTTGAGAGTTGTGCCAGCAACTGTGTCTTGAGCAATTGAGTGCCATCAAGAGTGTATCAACCACAGCTCATGTTGGCACAAAACATGAAAGCCTGAAATGCCTGGTGAAGTAGAAGTGAAAGTGACACTGACTTAAGTTCAGTCAGACAACTCTTAGATTGGATTAGAATATATATTTATTAGCAATATATATTTGCAAGCTTGAGCATGGTATAGAAAACAAGAGGAAGCATAGTTTGGCGTCAGGCCTCTGAATCCATTCATTCCCTGTAAGGATAACATTTTAATGAATGTTACATGCCAATTAGCATTTACAGGGAATGAATTAAACCCCCAAAGGGATCTAGAAACAGAGCCTACAGGTGGATGCCGGGGAGGCGGGTGGGATGACTTCATGGGCGGCAGCAGGTAAGCAGCGAACGCGGTAGCAGGATCTCAGCAACAGCAGCAGCAGCAGTAGCGACACACGTCAGCTCAGCAAGACAGGGCAGCCAGAGTGAGCAGGTAACAACGCAGTACCTATAACCACACGATCAGGAGGAAAGTGCATGTGACTAGTCACCTGATCGGTTGCCCCAATCCCTTGAGTTGCCTGGCCTGAACTAGCTCCGTAAACTGCGCCTCATTATGTAAAACTTTGGCTATTGCTGAAATATTTTCTTTTCTTTTTTTGCACACCAAAAAAATACACCAACATTGTTCCTGTGAATCAGCCGGTGGCCTAAGTGAAGTATTTCCATTTGTTCAGGCAATGGCATAGACTGTCATAACACTAGTACGTGAACACAAGTAGTGAGCAGTCAATCAGTGTACATTTTACAGCCTCGCCACTGAACACCATGTTTTGATTTGTGTGGCTTCATTCACAAACTGTACACATAGGAATAATCCCAATAATACCCCCCCCCCCCATAGCCCTCTCTGTTCACACACATAGTCGAGTGGACACTTTCTCAGCAAACTCGGTGCTAAAAAATAAGGTACTTAAGCCAATAACAAAACAAACAAAAAAGACAGGGAAAAGGACTGGTGGTGCAAAAAGGGAAAGTACAATCAAAAAACTATATCTAAATAAAATAACAAACTAACAAAAAGAGAAATTAAAACCCAACTACTCTAACTACCGAAAGAAATGACATCCTTTGGCACTGAAACTAACAGAAAAGACAGACGTGTGTACAATGTGAAGGGTACCGCGGAACTAATCTACCCTTCCCTGCGATAACGGATGGTTTATCAAACAATGTTACTAAACTAAAAGTAATTATTAGGACTGGATCAAACAAGGAAATATCACAAAACTATCTTGGGGACTGCAGTGGAAGCATGGCAGGAGGGAAAGCAAGGGACAATAAGTACACAGTTGATTTATATAAGGGAAATGGCTCAAGAGGATTGGTGGACAGTGGAGGACCAACAGGTGGTTAGAGGCAGAGTTAACTGATTGTTGACTGATTGAATGAGCTGGACCTGTAGGTGAGAGACAGACAGACAGACAGACAGACATGCCCCACAGCAATATACTTAACACCTCCCACCTTAAAGACACAAACAAAATAATGTTTGTGGCAACACAACAAAACATCACAGTCTACGAGAGAGAGCGTCTGCCAATACATCCTCAGAACCCTTCTTATGCTGTATGACTAGATTCTACTAATATGTAGGCTACAATGAGGGACCAGCGTATGAGTTGCTGGTTCTGCTTACTCATCCTGCATAGAAAAACTAAGGGGTTGTGGTCAGTATAAACTACCACAGGATGTATACTGAATCCCACGTACACCTAAAAAAAAAGTGCCAGTGTTTCCTTCTCTGTAGTCAAATACCTGTGCTGGTGTCTATTAAAATTCTTAGAGAAGTAACAAACTGGAGGGTCAAGTCCGAACAGACCCTTATGACTCTATAACTCTGAGAGTGTTCTTAAGGTAGCCTGGTAACCCCCTCCCTCCGGATATCTCATTTCCATTTGATATCAGGAGTGAAATCAAATGCAAATGAGATTTCCGGAAAGGGGGGGGGGGGGATTTACCAGGTTATTCTTGAGGAGCCATTTGTACACTCTCAGAGTTGAGAGAACACTGAGGATTTTACAGAGTGGATTCCCAGAGATTTAAAAAAAAAAGGTATCAAATATGGGTCTGTGGCCTAACACGTATGACAATGGCAGTCCTTGAAATTAAAAAGCGAGAGAAACCCTGTGTCTCGTACATGATACGCGTCGAGGAGTAGGGGCCATATCTGCCCCCTTATCACCCTTCCGTCGGTAGTAAATTCAGAAGCAGACTTCAGAGGTACGGAAGACTTATTTGTGAACTGCAGCTTTAGTAACGTACTAGTTAAAGGTTGGACAGGGAGGCATTTTTGTAACTAGTAGGGTGCATACATAGGGAGGAAACAAAAGACCCTCTAAATGTATTCTTGTCCAATTAGAATGGAGTGTCTCTAAGACGACTCACTGAGGACACAACCTGAGTACTTGTCGTGACACTGAGGTGAATATTCTGTTAAAAATAATTAATTGTAAATTGACAGGCATAATTACCTAAACAGTTGCAATTCAACGACAGCTGTCCGTTCGGGGATGGGGATGGGGGGTGGGGCTGCTGAGGAGATCTTTACACATGCTTCCATTTGACTGTAAAGTTGATAGCTGGAGACTCAGAAGACGGTGTTAAAACACTGACACCTGGAAAGGTTAGCATAGCAGCGTAGCTGTTAATGTTAGGTGGAAGGTCAAAGGTCAAGTATGTCTCAACACCAGGCTGCAGAGGTCAAATAAAGAGTTAGTTCTGGGATTGCAAGCAAAGGTCACAGTCATGTGTACATTTAATATGCGCCTTAGTCCAATGATTGTTGTGAACCTTTTTTAATTTCAAGGACCCTCATTTTCATACCATTTGTATCTCTGGGACCACAATCTACACTGTAAAATCCTCAGTAGCCTACGGGTCCATTTGGTTCCATTTGTACACGTTACAGACCATTTGGTCGCACGCACGCACGCACGCACGCACGCACGCACGCACGCACGCACGCACGCACGCACGCACGCACGCACGCACGCACGCACGCACGCACGCACGCACACACAAAGAAGGGAGGAATGTCGGTCCGTGTAACCCAAAGCCTGGCCTTCCTCTCACAAGCCTCGTCACCTGGCCCTGCCAACGGCGGCCTGTCCATAACGGGCCTGCTGCCCTATAGTGACAGAGGACGGGGGACAGAGGAGGAGGAACACTGTAAGTCACTATGCCAGTTATGTACCCCACACCGCCCCACCAGTGATATTAATACACCTCTCTTGGATGACATTGTCCTCCGGATTATAATAGGGGACGGCCGTAGAATGCCGGAAAGAAAACTCAGCATGGTCAAGAAGAGAAGCAAACAAAAAGTAAATTAAAAGTGCGTATATCTCCGCCGGGCCGGGTTGCCTACCCAGGGCTGTCATGACAGTCATGGGGTGCAGGGGCGGACTAACCCTTCGTGGTGCCCGGTGCTTGGACCACGGTTCGGTGCCCCCCGGGAGCGTTTTCTCCCGGGGGGAGCCGGAGCCCTGCTTCTAAATTTCGCTGATTTTCGCAGTTTGTTTTTTTTCCCACGCCGTTTGGTGCCCCCCCCCCCAGGTTGGTGCCCTGTGCTTCAGCACCTCAAGTATCGTTGGATAAGCCACCACTGATGGGGTGCAGCCATCAGGACACGAAGAAGCTGAGGGGGGGATATAGTTTGTACGAGTAAAACGGTGCGTCCTTTCATGTTTGTGGCGCCCCCCTATGGGCAGAAGTGAAAGCGTGCCTGGAGGTGTGCTCTAGACTAGATCAGAATGTTTGTAAACAAACGGGTATTTCCGGGTTAGAAAGTCTACGGACGTTTTCACAATATAAAATAAAGTGCCCAGAACATTAGCTATGTCTAGAACAAAAAAAAGAACAAAACAATTTATTTCGGATAGTCACAAGTGGGTGGAGGTGTTTCGAGGCACCGCTTTCAACGCTTCTGAAGTGTGGAGTTCAGCATTGGTGAACTTTGACCGGGCATCCACCCATAGGAAAGAAGTGCTTGGGTTGACCCCACTTGGCAGCCGTTTTGCTTGTAGTTTTCTTTCAGTGAGCCAACCACTCCAACGTAAGTCAAACAAACACACCAGAAAACAAGCACTGCCCACAACATGGGAAACTAGTGTTTCTGGTTCCGTGCATACAGTAGGTTGGCTACAGTGCTATTTTAACCTCATGTAATATCAGTTACTATATATTGTATGCCGCCATTGTAACTGCCTCATGCCATTACCACTCTTCTAGCCATGCTCTCTATGTACTGTATGTATCCACATACAGTACTTACTCTACTCATGGTATAGCAGCAATAGCAGCAATATGTGACCTGTTTTGTACATATTTTACTCTATTTCCTACATATCATGAATATTTCAATACGTTTTCCTTGTTCTTTCTTTAGCTATCTCTATTCTTCGTCCCTTTCCTGAAAAGCACAAATGATGGGAGCTTGTGTGAAAATGTGTTTGTACCCACTTTATACCTGTAAACCTGTGAGGGGAATCCTTCTGCCACAGATGTGTGACCGTACCCTAAATCAGGCAAATAAGGCTGTTACCAGGGAACGCAGTGAGATGGTAGCCTACTGATTTTCAAGCCCAAAATATCCCACAGTGCATCTCACTTTGACACGCTGCTGCACCATAGTCACGCAGGATGAGTGTCTAGGTACATTAGGGGTGGACATTGGAGGGAGGGTCGCACTCACTTGTCCGACATTCTTTAGCGTTTAATCATGGGGTAAATTCAACACAAAACGTCATCAGTGTGTGTGGGCAGGAGTGACCTAACAAAGGATTAAGCCACACAAGCCTGTGGTTTAGAGTTATTTTAGAACAGCTAAGGGGCATTGTTATAGGCATGATGCAAAGTGGAGTGCCCACAACCCTCTTAGCTGTTCTATCTAGAATCAATTTAAAAGGATCCCTGGCTAATAATCCTTATATGCCTTAAAACATTATAATTGCCCTCTATAACACAATTTCTTTCATTTTAAAACACCTTAAATATTTAATTTATTTTAGAAATAGTTCATCTTTCACTCAGGGGACAACGCCCGCCGATGTCATTTGTCCATGTGTGGTCCAGCCCTATGGAATGTATGGAAAACAACGTAATAATTCCTACGGTTAATATGAGCATCAAATCAATATTCTAAATACGTTTTTATTAGCACATGCATTCCATACATTCCATAGGACTGGACCTGACTGGGTGCACACATTTGCTATCCCCTATAACTGCATGGAAGGTCCTGATTATCGTAAACAGACTTTTAAACGTGATATTGTGAAATGAATCAACATAGAACAATTGCATGGTGGTTATCAGAAACTGTCTTTGTAAATAAATATTCTCAACAAAATTGGACCTTGTTTACAGAGAGCCACGTTCAGCTTTAGAACGTGGCTCTGCCAATATAATCAAGGATGCGAACTACCAGTTTTATGATGCCATTTCCATTAGCCTATCAGATACCAATATTGGGTGTTTATTTTCCGAGCGCCAATGTGATGCACTTATTTTACTGATCATAGGCTTACACTCTAAGTTTGAGGGCCTAGGTTTAAAGAACAGAACTGTAATTATTTTAGGTTATACTGCTTATTCAGGTATTGAAGATGAGAGGACATTGTTCTCTCATCAAGGCCTATCTCTCCCCAAGCGGTCAAGAGAGGGTTATACATGCCTTCATCTCAACCAGACTCAACTATTGGCATAGGTCAGTCGTTACTTAGGCGTCTGCAGCTCATCCAGAACGCTGCTGCCCGCCTCCTTACCAGCAAAAAGAGGCGGGATCACATTACTCCTTTGGCCTCGCTCCATTGGCTCCCTGTGCGCTTTAGAATCGATTTTAAGCTTTTAAAGTTAAAAGGGGGCTAGCTCTCCCCTTCCTTGTAGATCTTCTGCATGATTACATCCCACCCAGAGCTCTAAGGTCAGCCGACCAGTTGCTGATGGTCGTGCCTAAGACTAGGTTAAAAACCAGAGGTGACAGAGCTTTTGCTGCAGCATGCTCTATAAATGTGCTCTATAAATACATTTTGAGTTGAGTAAAGTTCTTTGGAAAAGCTTTGATACGGACTGGGCTTTTATTAAACTTACTGCATGCATTTGAATTGTGTACAGAAGGGAACTAATGTTTTGTTTGTTGTTGTTGTTGTTTTCTTACGTGTAATTCTGTGCTATGTTCTGTGCTATGTTCTGTCATATAAATGTCCTGTTAAACACTTTCAAGCTAAGAAACTTCTCAAAAAATCTCAAAATCCTTCAAACATGTTTTGATATAGTGAAAATAGCATATCACAACACATCACATGGTGACACGTTATGAGCTTGTTATTCATGGTACAAACAAATTAAATAGAGAATTAGTGGTTAATACCTCACAACGACCCTTTAGCCTGGCATTGGTCCAGGACTTGATGGCTGTGCTGGTATTAATTCATTGCTAATGTTGTGTCTGTCAGCAAGACATCAGAAGGCTACATGAGGGGACAGTTAAGTCCATCCAGGCCTTGTGGCTCGGCCAGTGATCTCCTTGCCAGCCAGAGTTCAAATCCGACTCCCTGGTCTTGTCTCTTATGTCTCTCGTCTTTCTGCCCTTGGTTTCATCAGTACACTCTACTATCTAAAACGTCTATATTTCCGAGCAGACAGCTGACAATGTGTCTATTCAACGTCCTCAGGGCAGTGGAATAGTCTTGTCTGTATGAGCGTCCTTTGCCATACAACATGTTTCAGTGGGTGAGAATTATGTCAGATGTTTGCTCAGTCATAGAGCTCAGTATGGTTGTGGGGTGGAGCCCAATTCATCCTGTTGTTGGTGTGGAGAAACACCGAAGAGAAATATAGACTGGTGCAGAGAGGGAGACAAACAGAGAGAGAGAGAGAGAGAGAGAGAGAGAGAGAGAGAGAGAGAGAGAGAGAGAGAGAGAGAGAGAGAGAGAGAGAGAGAGAGAGAGAGAGGCAGAGAGACAACTCAAATCAAGTTAATGTTTGTGGCAAATTTGAGGAGAATCCATTCTCTATGGGTCCAAAATAAACCTCTGCAAGGCCGACGGCTTCACAGTAAAAGTGGGTGACAATGTGATCTCAAGAAAAGAGGACATTACTTCCCTGCGTTGCATTTTAAACGCAACTCTTTCCAGTGAAAAAAAGCAACAAAAGTAATCAAAAAAGTCAACCAAAGATTTTTGTACAAGATCTCCTCTCTGGTCAGCAAGAGAATACATTGAGGACTCTAGCAGGAGCACTCATCCAATGTCACTTCGACTACGAATGCACCTCATGGTACCATCACGAAGGCCTTAAAATCAAGGCTTCAGACATCCAAAAACAAACTGGTCAGGCTACTGCTTGGCCGTACATCTACAACTCATTTAACCCCTGCTCAATTTTCTAGGGTGGGTCTGCTCAGGGTAGAGGACAGAGTACAGCAACTTGCAATGGGCCTGGTCTACAAGATACATTACACCACAAAGACACCCATGTATCTGTCAAACTAGGCCTACTTCAAAAACGTCAATGACGTCCACAATCACAACACCTGAGGGAGCTCCACAAATCACGTTCAATACAGATTTATAAAAAATATGTATTTCATAAAAAACATTGAATTCTTACTCTCCTTCAAAACCGCTCTAAAAGAGCACTTACAGGCAATTCGGAACTTGCCCCTGTAAAAGGTCAAAGCCTTCTACTCATTTATATGATGGTTTTGCATAGTATTGTATATTTGTCTGTCATTAAATGTTTCAATGAATATAGGTCAAAGCAATGGAAACAAGCCATAGCGCTTTCTTGGGTTTTAAATCCTCTTAACAGACCTGGTATTGAACCGTACTTCCCTGTGCTTGTCTTTGCAAACTGTTAATAAAGCATTCAATCAATTTATACTTGAATTCAGTGGTTCTCAACCTCTAGGCCGGGGCCCACTGGTGGTCCGTGAGGATATTGCAAGTGGGCCCTGAAATTATTGGAAAACACTAAGATGTTAATGATAATTAAAAAAATATATGTTAAAATTATAAATAAATTGTGATACCAATAAATAGAAACTTAAAGTATTTGTGAGTTGCATTGATCCGAGCCGGAACACAATCAATTACAATAGTTTGGGAGATACTGGCCCAACTTACAGTAAGCTCCCCCCCCCAACACACACACACACACGCACGCACGCACGCACGCACGCACACACACACACACACACACACACACACACACACACACACACACACACACACACACACACACACACACACACACACACACACACACACACACACACACACACACACACACACACACACACACACACAGTAAATCTGTGATTGTGACAGTGAACTGTCAACGCTAAACTGTGGATGTTGAATTGTCAATATTGAACTGATTGATCTGCCACTTATCTCTTATATCATTGCTGTCGGTTGGTAACCTTGTTTGTCCAAAACATGCCACATTTCTCGTGCACACTGCTAGTGGGCCACAGAAATACCTCCACGTCTTTATAACACAAACAAAAATCTTATACTTTTTGAAACATTTAACTTAAATGTCACCGTTAAAGTCAAAGGGACTGTGATCATGCTGAAACGTTGCCCAAATGGAGTCCTATGTCATAGTTCTGTCATACTGTGGATCAGTGCTTTTCAAACCTTTTTCATGTCAAGGCCCCCAAATTGACACAAATTAGCCCACGGACCCCCTTTTCAAAAGGTATGCCAGGGACCCCCATAAGAGAAGATATCTTTATGGCTATTAGCAGTGATTCTCAACCATTTTTCAAGGACCCCCAGTTTGATATGCATTAGGCCACTGACCCCCATTTGATACCATTTTGATCTCTGGGACCCCTAATCTGCACTGTAGTAACTTCAGTGTTAATTTAACTCTGAGAGTCTACAAATGTACACTCTTGGAGTTACAGACTCATAAGGGTCCAATTGGTTCCTAACTATCAATCATTTGGCTCGAGACCCCCTGGAACCGGATCAAGGACCCAGGGGGGTCCCCGGACTCCCCAGTCTGAGAACCACTGCTGCAGTTGACTGACATCATAGGTGACTGGTGTCTCAGGCTGGCCACATGAAGTCCAAGATCCAAACTGGAGCCACGCCGATCCCAGATGGATCCCGAGATCCACATGTGAGCTGGTAGATTTGCTGTTTTCTGCGATTGTTCGCCCCCAGAATAGGGACTCTAAAGTGGCCTTTTTTCCAGTGTTTCTTACCGAATGTTTCATGTCTCGTCTGGTTTCCTGTTAATTTGTTTACAGTCACTTTGGCCATGCACTGTTTGAACCTTTAGTGTCTGGCCAATTGGATGTCCAATGTTCAGACTGCTTATCTGCTTTACCTTTGCCTGCCTCACCTTCCCGTAAGCCGTGGTGAAAAGTAAATAAGTATATTTACCTAAGTACTGTACTTAATAACATTTTTACTTTTACTTGATAGGCCTATACTTACGGTACACAGTACTACACTTCATCACAGAGACAAATTATTTGGCAGCTTTAGTTATTAGTTCTTTAGCAGATTTTGATTATTATTTCAAAACATATTACATTAATCACTTTAAGTCCTATTTCATGCTTCGGTTATAACAAAATGGTAGATCCGCTATTTTTGATAATGTTTGACAATGTCTTTCTAAACATTTGAGTACTTTTGCTTTGACACCGTAAGTATATTTTGATGCCAGCACTTTCACTCAAGAAACATTTTAAAAACAAGCCTTTTACTTGTAGCAGAGTATTTTCATATAATGGTTTTGCTACTTTTACTTAAGTAAAAACAAATAATCTAAGTACTTCTTCCACCAATGCCCGTAAGTGTTGCTTATTTGTTTGTCTAACAGATTACTGGACTTGACTGGCATTGCCCGGTTGTTTGCTTCAGAGTCCACATCTCTCTGACACACTGTGACAACTGATGATGATGAAGAGATGAAGATGAGGAGGAGGGGGATGTCCTCCCACTGAAGGACGATGTGGCCACGCCTTTCTTTCCTATGAAAGTGTTGAGAGCGAGGCTCAAGCCATCAATGTGACCCCTATACCCCGAGCTCCTGTAAAGCCCCCGCCCAAGGCATCTGCCGTGTCGGCCGGCAAGAAGAGAGAGAAGCTGAAACACAACCGTGCTGCGTGGGCGCCAGCCACTGGGTGGCAGACAGACAGCGAGCAATGGAGCAATTGGAATCCACCATACAACGCTGTCCCTACAACAGGGGGGGGGTCCACCGATGTACCCCCACCCATATTCACGAGGGGACCTCACCAAGGACCCTACCCCATCCTCGCCGCCATCCTAACACAGGATTCTATGGGGCGCCCCCTGCCCAATACCAACCCGATCCAAGAGGCCAGCAAGGTCCCTATTACTAGGGATTATTGCCACATGTAAAACAATGCTTAGCTAGTTGTTAGCCCTTCAGAGAAATGCTAGCACTATATGACTCAGCTATAAATGTGTTTTCTGCTAGAAATGTTTCTCATGCACTGTCTAGGTAAAACTGATAAAATACTAGACGCTCAAGGTCACGCACCGGCTGCAGCTGTTATGCGTCACTATGGGAACATGTGTACGTGCTTCAAGGGTTGGGAGTTGAGCAGGAGGGAGGGGCGGAGGATGCTATGTACTGACAGTATACTGCCACAAGGGTTTGATGTATTTAACCCCCGAGCGCCCAGGTACGGGCACACTCTTCCTGGACTTTTGCATCTACGACATCTGTTGTCATATACAGCTAACAGCCACCTCGTGGCCTCTTATCTTTTCAATACTTTACTACTCTATATTTGTAACTCTCTTCTTAATAAATACTTTTTATTGAACTTCACTTTGTGCGACGACTGCCTCCCCAATGCCTCATTAGCTGAGAAAGATATCCTGGGTTTTTGTCCTTTTCCTGTATTTCTGTGGTAAGAGTGGTAACACAAATTATTACATTAATAATAGGAGCCAGCCTGTGTTTGAGAGTTCCTCTCTAACTGGCACAGGTGGGGACAGGCCCTGTCCACGGCCTTAGGTTTCATTCTCACGATATTTCCCTAGTGGAGATATCTATCTGTTGTTTATTACTGAGTAAGACGGTTGGCGCATCCAGTCCATCTCTCAACGAGTGGCTCTCATTTATTTCCTATACAAGCAGGATACAGAGCGCCGCTCACGAGAGATCACTTGGCACCAGCCGCTTAGTGATAACACAGAGCCAAGAGTGAAATTAGGTCTGTACAGTTGATGTTGAAGCACACGCAGATACGACAGCAGTTGTGTCCCGTAGCTGCTGGTGAAAGACGCCTAGGCAATAGTATTGGTCTCCGATCACTGAGTGTTTATTAAATCTTATTCTAGATTTGTGCCTGAGTTCTGAGCAATGTTTAGTCCAAGTCTGAGTCTGGTCATTGTCGGAAACCACTTGTAATCTACCAAGAATAGATCCTCTAGGTTGAACTCAAGAGACAGAGTTTATCCATTCTAGATAAAGCGATAAATAGGAGTAAGGTTAAAATTCCGGTAACCGGAGAGACTATAGCACATCTCGAAGGGGTTCCGGTGGGGAGTCTGGGTGATTACTGACCCAGGGTCTGATTCCCTCAACATGGCGTCCCTGGGTGGGCACGAGTCCATCATTATCTAGGAGTTACAAGCCGTATATCAGAACTCAGGAAGTATAGCTATTATTACTCTAATTTGTGAGCATAGAGCTAACTTGTACCGGAGGCTGTATCCGCTAGCGTATCTCTCCTAACAGGGTGAAACAGAGGCTGGTATGCGCAACCAGCAGCCACAGGTGGTAAAAACATCTCTGTGAAGGACCAGCATAACTGCTCGAAAGCCACGAGATAAGAGTTAGAGATAATATTACTTATGCGAAAGATTAGCAAAATCCAACCTAGCTAAAAGGATATGGCAACCTCAAGTTCCACTCCCACAGAGGGAGCGAGTAATGAGGATTTTTCCTCCTCATCAGACGAGGAAGAAGGGGACGATCATAGCGATCCTCTCCAAGCCTTTCCTGCCCTGTCACATATTACTGATGCATTAAGGCATTTCCATTTGGGCATTGTAAAATGCCCAAATGCTACCATTGTAGGCCCCCCACCGGGCTGCAATGAAGCCTTCCCTAGTGAAGGGCAAGTACAACTCACTAATGAGGTTATCGGTCGGGGTCGACGCCATGCACTAGCAATGCATCGGCGCTTGGATCAAAGGAAAACCTCAAAGGTGACAGAACCCCGGGCTACAGGTTCCCCAAACGAACCGCCACCCCGGGGGGAAAGAAAGGCCAGAGAGAAAAACACCTCTCAGCCAAAAAACGGGAACAAGGGGGGGAAGCCTCGGAGCCCCACCCCGAAAGCCCAGAGCCCGAAGTCCCAGGGAGAACCCCGGACCACAGGCCGAAAATCATTGGTACCCTACCTCAAGCCAGAGGTATGGGACAAACTCTCAAAGGAGGAGCAAGAAGCGCACCGCGCCAAACGCGTTGCCCTGAAGGCTCCTGTGAGCCTATATATGCTTGCCTATATATTTAAAAAGCGAGAGTAAATACCATTATCTCGATAGATTCAGAATACAGGCCTCTATCAGCGGCACTGGAAATTAATGCTACTGAGAAAGACTGAAAGCTCCTCTGTAATATTGACGGGGAAGAACACCTCGTAGACACAGGAGCTGAAGTCACATTGCATGCTAATATACCAGCTATATGCCCGTATGATATATGTGTGTATATATGTATATACATAGTGTGTATGTATATGTGTATATGTGTGTGTATATATATATGTGGATATGTGTATATGTGCATGTCACTCTTTAATGCCCACTGCTGGAAAGCATGGGATTGAAGGGATAAATAGTGGCTAAGCCTGGTTTGGCGCCTTTATCGGCCCCAAAAGACCTCTTGGCCTTAGCAAAACCGGATGATGAAATCATTATTCAGGTTTAATAAAGGTGCTTCCTATGTTTGCACCTACTGGCTTGCAAGTAGCTATCATATTATGCAGCGTACTGAAGGAGGGACCAGAAATGGAATCCCTCCAGATGAACAATGCAACCTACTTCAAAGCCGAACCAGTAACCAAGGTATTGGAAGATAGGGGAATCCAGGCTCTCTGGTCAGTACCCTATCTAGCTAGTACCAATGGTGTGGCCAAACGCACAGTGCGGGAGGTCAAGGATTTCGCGTGCGTGAGGGGGTGGAGAGTACATAGGACGAACCCCTCCCTCTCCTCAGGTTACACGACACTGTAAACCTAGGAAAAGAGTTGAAGAGGTACGTGCCAGGCACTGACCCCTCTCCTCCTCTCTTTTCCGTAGGTGAAGAAGTGTGGGTGTGCCGCAGACCTGAGGGACGAAATCCTAAGCTGTAGAGTGAGGGACGTGACACTGTGGTAGAAGTGTTGAGTCCACACAGGTTGGTATTACAGGAATTTGGTGTAGTACATACTAAGCAGATTCGCAAAACTCAGTGATTTAGTACTATGGCGTCGAAGCATTCTAAAGCAGAGAATAAGGTTGAGACCCAGAGGTCCCTACCTTTTGCTTTGGAGTGTGCCAACAAGCGGGCACTCTTTGTTATGTCTCCTGGCACCAACGGTAAGGATATCTGGCTAGGGAGAGGCATGGGGACGGCTAAGGAGGCGAAGGGTGGGTTCTTGCCAATAATAGGTTTTGACAAGAAGCCCATAGAGTGGCTGTGGAGACACTCCCCCTGCCTGTGCGCAGTGTGCGACGTGATAGTTGCAGCACAGCGTTGGGCGGGGCAGGGTAAATGCAAGCCAGCTGCAGTTCCGCCAGGGTGGGTGACACAGCTGAGTATGAGGGAGGATGCGACTATTGACCTAGGCCCTAGAGAAGGCCCTAGGGGCTGTCGTATCCTACTCTGTGGCACGTGTTACGTTAACTGGTGTGGCAGAATAGTACTGGCGAGTTATCCGCCCATGAGTAAATCATGGGCCAACAAGTGCCAGTGCGCTTGGACGGGAGATGAGTTGTTCCCATGCCCCCTGCATAAGGGCGCAAAGGTCAACTCTGGCGTTTGTATTACAACGGGAAAAGGTTACCTGCAGAGTGGGATGACCCCGGTTCGAAAGGCCCTGGCCAATAAGGCTGGGATCCAGTTCAAAGGGAGTACGGAGGATTTACACCTCCTGACCCTGTCTGACCTGGAGAAGTCTATCAACTGGTGTTATCCCATTCCTGTGCCTTCCCGTTCCTCTCGCACCCATTGGAAAAAGGGCCGAGAGACCATATGCATCGCCGACACTCCATCACGGCGGATGGTCCTGGGGGCCGACCCCAAAGGCAAATCTGCTGAAAAGATGGTGGGCAAAGCAGTGGTACTGAGCATACAGGCATTAATAAAATGCATGCTGGGGGCTCGTACTGCATTAAGCGTACCGTGTGAGCGTGTGCCGTACCAAGACGATAGTTATAGTCTATCTCACTGGGACTGGTACACTGAACACACTATCTATATGAGGAAGAACCTGACCAGAGAGAGTCTGGTATGGGAAATCCTCGCAAACGATGGCCCGGCCCCCTTCGGTTCTGAGGCTGCCGGGCTGTCATTAGGCTCCTGTATAACCCATGGTAAACACCCTGAAAAGGAAGGATACCAGTGGGTCAGGGCAACCGTGTCAGTGGACGTGGACCCTGAAGGTAATGTGATCTCATTTGGGTTCGGAGTTATTCCCGTGCCCGATAGGACCCTTACACCTAAACTGCCACGGGTTTCATTTGCGGTCCCCTTAGGGGAAAGACAGGTGCAGCTTGATGGATGGGTGGAGGGGACTGAGAGAGGAGGACTATGGCGCAGGGCCATAAGGACTTTCGTGAGTGATAGAAAGGATGCGGGAACCTCTTAAGGTAGTCTTGACTGTGACCCTTCTCCCCGCAGGTCTCCAGCGGTGACAAGGGGAGGGGGAGTGCCAGGATGACTGACCGCGCTGATGAGGGGAATGACGGAGGAGATGATACAATCTTTAGAGAAACTTTCCTGGGCCCCAGGACAGGTATTACTCCTCCAGAAATTCCCCGAAAAATCAGTATCACCCGAATGACAGCCAAACTATTAGTAAAAGTCACTTTCACGGCTATGGCTCTGGTGGTGACTTTAGGACTCATAAGGGCCCTGTCGCACCCCCAGACACGGGTGCAATGGGAATATGAGTTTCCCCCTACCCTGAATAACAGGGAAGGGGGGGTACTGGGTGTCCTTACAATAGTAAGTCCACTGCCATGCATGAGACAGAATAACCCCCAGACACACTGGGAGTTGTGGAAGTCATTCCAAAACGCTGAGAATGGAGGCCCTCCTTTGGACTTAACAAAGCTAGGGCCACCACCCCAGTGTTCTCTTATGGAGAATGACATCGACTGTCACGTCATGAATCCCGAGCACTGTAACTCGCACCTTACATGGCCCGAGCTAACGGAGCAAAGGGAGGAGGAAGTAAAAGGATTGTTAGACTACGAAATAGACTCAATCAGTGTAAACAGGCTACGAGGAGAGGTGGTCCAGAAGCTGAGAACAGTAGAAGGGCCCCGAACCACATATGCTTGTGTGACTGTGACAACACGCTTCCGCTATGAGGGGGACCCAAAGTGGGAACCTTGGGAGGAAGTGTCCAATTGTTCTCTGACCCAAGTCAATCAGACTAAGGCAGTGAAATTGGAAAACGGTCGCAAATTTGTGTCAGTATTGAACCCTGTAACAGTGGAGGTGCATGTTGTAACTACTGTGACGAGATGGCCCATTAGTGAGAAAAGAGAGCTAGATGCTTTCTTAAAGGAAATGGCAAACCTTATGGAGGTTCTAAATATGCTAGATATTCTAGAAAATCCTCAGAGGGATACGCCAATAGCTATTCCTTTGATGGCTGCACCTCTGGTAAAACATGGTTCAAAACAATTGGCCCGGGAAAAGCTAGCCTCAGGGTTCTCTTTATCTCCGGTCAAGAAGTGGTATCCTTGGGTCCTTGCTAAAAAGAAGCCAGGACCCGGAGGATACCGAGCCTACCCACCTGGCTTGCCATGGATTCTTAGAGAAACCTTGGCCGGAGGCCACACTCTGTACACATTCGAAGCTCCCGTTCTCGACCCAGAGCAAGTAAGCAAACTCACCGGCTCCTTTGGGACCCGAGTGATGGATGCTCTCTTGCACTGCGTGGAGGGAGGCCTGAATGAAACAGATAGGCCATGGAGAGACCTGGATAAAACCACGTTTCTCAAAAAGGCGATCCGCGAGGAAGGAACCTTGGTCCCTATGTGCCGTGAGGCCCGGACTATGGGGATCCAACTTGGCGGAAATGGCACAATAGGAGAACCGGCCTCCTGTCGATTCAATTTTAGAGATCGATTAAGGAGGTATAGAATGACGTTGAATAGGGACGGAAATGCACTAAACGATTGGGGATATTATGCGGGTCTGGGGCTAACCCATGACGAGACACTGCTAATACAGCACTGTTGGCATAAAAGCCGCAAGTCAGAGGACGACAAGCTAGTCATGTTCCTACATCAACAATTCGCAGCAATGGTCACGGGTCTCCAGTTATCTACCGAAAGAGTAATCTCCAAGGAGAAGCCCTCCCTCCCCGGGATGTTGCGGGTGTCTCTAGGCAAAATGGCTAGAGACATAGTGCCCCCAACTACGGTGAGGGGAAATACTCTTGAGGAACTACTGGAAAATCACGGCCCTAACCGCGAAAGCAAAAAGGTTCTCCCACCTAAATTACATAAGTCATTAAACCCAATCCATGATTCCCCAGGGGAACTGGATATCCCCCCACCCTTGCTTTTAACCAGGAAGACGAAAGATGGTTACAAAGTAAGGTGGGGCCTGGAGCCCTCTTTTGGGGCGACAGGTGCGGAGTTGGGTGACTATCCGGACACCACCTATGGGTATCCGGGGAAGCAATATTGCACTAAAGAAAACTGGATGTGGTGCTACCAGGTAGATTCGTTTCCCCAAACCCATGTGGACGAAGCCACATCCGCAATGGTGGATCTGGTATCCACTAGGAGAATAACCCACGTCAATAACCAGACCTGGGTGACCTGGGGAACACAGCCACTAGGCATAACACAGACTTTTGGCCAAAGTATGGACAAAATTCTGGATTGGTACTACGTTGCGCATAACCCACCCCCTCAGCTGGGGGCTTGGGCTAACATGCACTGGTATGATGCTCCTATAGCTGCGACGCCTTTAGATGGAAAGAGGTGGAGGGCTGTACATGGAGATCTAGGCACAGAGTACCTAGATCCCAACTACCCTCGTAATATAGGAGCCCCACTAGCGGTGCTTAACTGTCACCGCACTTCACCTGCCGGCCCTTTGGGTAAGCGCTTGGCAACGGTTACTTGGCAAGGAAGGACCCTAAAATGTGGAAACTCAATGAATATCAATGAGGAGGTCTACGTGAAGGGGTACCCCTACTTTTTCCCGCCTTCAGCGTACCTTCTGAATAGATGGAGCTATGCTAATTCCCGATTTTGCAACGACCGAGATCGGACTAGGCGAGAAAAACAATTATATGATTGCAATAGTTACAATAAGTATGCTGCAATCACTGGACAGTGTGCCAGAGCCACCTTCGATTACCAATCTCCCTGGCAGGGCCCTTCCTCCTACCTCCAGGAGGGGGGTTCAGTCACGGCTCCTGGCGAAGGATGGACCACTAAGCAATTCTCTCTTGAGGGGGTCTGGCCTATAACTCACGGCTGGAACCTCAGCGAGGGGAATTGTTCACAGTATAGATCTCCAAGGGACCGGTGGAATTATAGTGATTTCACAGCTACCATGATAATCTTAGCAGCAGCTACGGGTAGCGCTGCCAAAGATTTGGGGAATTCTATCATAGAGGGAGCCTCTGAAATTTACACTCAAGTTACTTCTCTAGTTCAGACAGCTTGGGTTACCATAGCAGCCATCCTCAAGTGGGGGGTGCCTGTAATGTTGGCTTTGGGACTTGTTATCTTTGTCTCAATTCTGCATAAAATTGGTCTCCTTCCATTAGTGGGCGAGACCATGAAGGCAGTAGGCCAAACTGTGGTGAAGAAGGTCAAGCCTCCTTTTCTTGAGGAGGAGGATACTTTCTTGCTGTGAGACTAGTATCACAGCTCCCCGAGAGAGAGAGCACACTTTGCCTTCACACACTCTGAGATTAACACTCCGAGACCAAGGGCCAGCATGCCTCTCTTCCAGGGAAACGAGGTTGATATGATAGGAGATACAGCAGGGCCCTCTGTACCTATGACAGACGCCGAAATAGCTAAACTCCTGGAGGAGGGCGAGAAGCTGAACGAACTACTCCGCGAGGTTGATGTACTGGGCCCATTTCCTGAACCCACCAATATGCGCCACTGCCGTGTCACCCACAAGAACCGCCATCTGGAGGAAGCTGGAGATCCAGAGGCCAGAGGGGGTGTTGAGAGCGAGCGCCTCGATCGCAAAGTGGCCCCTAAACCTTCCACTTCCTCCTCATCTCACAACAAGAAGAGAAGGGAGAAGAAGCCCCGTGCTGCTGGGCCATCTTCCTTCTACAGGGGGAAAAGCCAGTCCAGTGGGGTGCGATGCCGTAACCCCCACACATACGCACCGAGTCCTGATCTAGGATACTACAGAGACCCACAGGGTCAACACCATCCCGCTCAAAGGAGACAAGGGCCCAGTTGTTAGCCCTTCAGAGAAATGCTAGCACAATATGACTCAGCTATAAATGTGTTTTCTGCTAGAAATGTTTCTCATGCACTGTCTAGGTAAAAGCTGATAAGATACTAGACGCTCAAGGTCACGCACCGGCTGCAGCTGTGATGCGTCACTGTGGGAACATGTGTACGTGCTCTGAGGGATGGGAGTTGACTTTGGTGGGTGGGAGGTGCAACTACATGTCTTGTAATATGACGCGACGGACTGCTTTTTCTATAACCCTGCCGCCCTGGGTTGGGCGAGAGACACTCTTCCTGGACTTTTGCATCTACGACATCTGTTGTCATATACAGCTAACAGCCACCTCGTGGCCTCTTATCTTTTCAATACTTTACTACTCTATATTTGTAACTCTCTTCTTAATAAATACTTTTTATTGAACTTCACTTTGTGCGACGACTGCCTCCCCAATGCCTCATTAGCTGAGAAAGATATCCTGGGTTTTTGTCCTTTTCCTGTATTTCTGTGGTAAGAGTGGTAACACAAATTATTACATTAATAATAGGAGCCAGCCTGTGTTTGAGAGTTCCTCTCTAACTGGCACAGGTGGGGACAGGCCCTGTCCACGGCCTTAGGTTTCATTCTCACGATATTTCCCTAGTGGAGATATCTATCTGTTGTTTATTACTGAGTAAGACGGTTGGCGCATCCAGTCCATCTCTCAACGAGTGGCTCTCATTTATTTCCTATACAAGCAGGATACAGAGCGCCGCTCACGAGAGATCACTTGGCACCAGCCGCTTAGTGATAACACAGAGCCAAGAGTGAAATTAGGTCTGTACAGTTGATGTTGAAGCACACGCAGATACGACAGCAGTTGTGTCCCGTAGCTGCTGGTGAAAGACGCCTAGGCAATAGTATTGGTCTCCGATCACTGAGTGTTTATTAAATCTTATTCTAGATTTGTGCCTGAGTTCTGAGCAATGTTTAGTCCAAGTCTGAGTCTGGTCATTGTCGGAAACCACTTGTAATCTACCAAGAATAGATCCTCTAGGTTGAACTCAAGAGACAGAGTTTATCCATTCTAGATAAAGCGATAAATAGGAGTAAGGTTAAAATTCCGGTAACCGGAGAGACTATAGCACATCTCGAAGGGGTTCCGGTGGGGAGTCTGGGTGATTACTGACCCAGGGTCTGATTCCCTCAACAGAAAGCCATCCTCTTCTCTTCTCTCCTCTCATCTCTCCGGTCTCTCCAATCAGTGACTGATCGTGACTTCTGATTGATTGATCTCATCTCTCCAGTCTCTCCAGGTGTCTGTCTGGAGAATACAGGTTTACAACATGGTGAGTTGGTGGTGGTTGTTTCTTTACTGAGAAACATGCCCTGACATCAGACAAATACCTATATTTATATATTATTTACTTATAACGTTTTATATTTTTGTAAAAAATAATACAAGGATAATATACAGCATTAGTCGAATGAATGCTAAAGATATGAACAATAGTATTTCTACTTGTACTACTACTAATATACTTGTGGATAAGACAGACAGAGAGTGACAGCTGAGAGGGAGACAGCGTAGGAGAGACAGACAGTAGGACAGCTGAGAGGGAGACAGTTTGGGAGAGACAGACAGTAGGACAGCTGAGAGGGAGACCGTGTAGGAGAGACAGACAGTAGGACAGCTGAGAGGGAGACCGTGTAGGAGAGACAGACAGTAGGACAGCTGAGAGGGAGACTGTGTAGGAGAGACAGACAGTAGAACAGCTGAAAGGGTAGTCTTGTGTGGCCAGACTAGGGTGAAAGCGGATGTGACGGCACCTCCCTGCTTCCGTTTCGTTTTTACAGTCGCGCAACTATGTCCTAATATCAAAATAATCTAAGCATATAAAGCTTGCTGCTTTTTCTAAAATAAAGTGTAAAGATATTTTAATACATATTTTCATGAACGGAGATGACAAATATTCCGGGAGGTGTAGTTCCAGACTCTATATAGCAGAAGCGTAGCGTCCGTTGGGCAACTCGGGCCTTGGCCCAGTCAATGGAGCTCTTGCTCAGGCTAGCTGCTGAAATCTGCTCCCCTGACAGATACATTGGCTGCCCCATTCACACCTTTTACCAAGCTACAAAAGCTGCCGACTTTGCTTATTCCTACTCTGATATTAGGGACCCATGAATGTTACGCTACAAGTAAACTGGTAGAACAGTTGTCCTATAAGGTCAAACCCTATTGCCTGGATGTGTGTCTGTCTGTTGACTGTCTGTCTGACTGATTAAGAACTGAGGCTTCATCTTCATTACACTTTGACTGACTGAAGTGATATGTTGTTTGACAAAGAATGTACATTACAAAAACATACATGATACTTGCGGAGCGACATGACACTTTCCCTGAAGCAAAAATTATCTATTCTCCTGTGTGTGTGTGTGTGTGTGTGTGTGTGTGTGTGTGTGTGTGTGTGTGTGTGTGTGTGTGTGTGTGTGTGTGTGTGTGTGTGTGTGTGTGTGTGTGTGTGTGTGTGTAGATGTGGGTTGTCAGTGTGTGGTGTGTGGTGATGGTAGTGTGTGTGAGTCCTGGATGTAGGTCACAACAGGCTGTAACACCTGCACTACTTCAAACCATCATGCCACAAATCTTGAACACGTAAGTATTATCACTGGTATACGTGCTACTATTATTATTACTACTACTGCTACTGCTACTGCTACTGCTAGTAGTACTACTACTACTACTACAACAACAACAACAAATATAGCTGCAAGCAGCGATAAGCGGGGCCAGGGGGGGGGGGGGAGAGAGAGAGAGAGAGAGAGAGAGAGAGAGAGAGAGAGAGAGAGAGAGAGAGAGAGAGAGAGAGAGAGAGAGACTAATGAGGAGTGAGTGAGGGCAGGTGTGATTATGGATTGAGAGGGAATGACAGCAGGTGAGGTGGGTAGATCCAATCCATGGGAATAGGCCAGGTGGACTGTTGCTGTTGCTCACTTTCTAAAAGAACATAATTATGAGAGAGAGAGAGAGAGAGAGAGAGAGAGAGAGAGAGAGAGAGAGAGAGAGAGAGAGAGAGAGAGAGAGAGAGAGAGAGAGAGACGGAATAGATTGAAGAGAGAGAGAGAGACGGAATAGATTGAAGAGAGAGAGAGATAAACGGAATAGATTGAAGAGAAAGAGAGAGAGAGAGAAACGGAATAGATTGAAGAGAAAGAGAGAGAGAGAAACGGAATAGATTGAAGAGAAAGAGAGAGAGAGAGAGAGAGAGAAACGGAATAGATTGAAGAGAAAGAGAGAGAGAGAGAGAATCGGAATAGATTGAAGAGAGAGAGAGAGAGAGAGAGAGAGAGAGAGAGAGAGAGAAACAGAATAGATTGAAGAGAAAGAGAGAGAGAGAGAAACTGAATAGATTGAAGAGAAAGAGAGAGAGAGAGAGAGACTTGGAAACGGAATAGATTGAAGAGAGAGAGAGACATGGAAACTGAATAGATTGAAGAGAGAGACATGGAAACGGAATAGATTGAAGAGAGAGAGAGAGACATGGAAACATAATAGACTGAAGAGAGAGAGAGATGGAAGCAGAACGGATTGAATGGACATCTCAACCTATTGCCATTAACAGGAATCGAACCCTCAACCTTTGGATTTACAGGCTGCAACACTACCTATAGTGCTATAGCTTTGTACAGATTGAGGTTGTCTGTTGAAGATAAAAGTGAACCAGTGAAAGCAGCCGACCTACAAGCTCAGAAACACGTTGCTATCTGAAAAGTTGTGAGATTGGAGATTGGAGAGAGAGAGAGAGAGACATGGAAACGGAATAGATTGAAGAGATAAGGATAATTTCTTTAACAGGTCCGTTCATGAAAGTCCTTGCGGTCTTGTTTCCAATGAGGGCCTGTGAGCAATTAGGGGTTAAGAGTCTTGCTCAGGGACAAATTTCATTTGCTGGCCTGGCCTGGAATCGTACCTGGGGCAACTAGGGCCTCTGGCTCCCTAGGCTGGCTCACTAACCACTCAGCTATGGCCGCCCCTCAAGAGAGAGGGAGAGAGAGAGAGAGAGACATGGAAACGGAATAGATTGAAGAGGGAGACATGGAAACGGAATAGATTGAAGAGAGAGAGAGAGAGACATGGAAACAGAATAGATTGAAGAGAGAGAGAGACATAATAGATTGAAGAGAGAGAGAGAGATGGAAGCAGAATGGATTGATTGGACATCTCAACCTATTGCCATTAACAGGAATCGAACCCTCAACCTTCGGATTGACAGGCTGCAACACTACCTATAGTGCTATAGCTTTGTCCAGGCTAAGGTTGTCTGTTGAAGATAAAAATGAACCAGTGAAAGCAGCCGATCTACAAGCTCAGAAACACGTTGCTATCTGAAAAGTTTTGAGATTGTAGAGCGTCTATTTTCAGAATGAAGTATGTCATACATTGCAAAAACATACCTTCTCAGATAAGCATTTCATGTTATCTTTATCAATTGCATATGTATTCATTAATACAGTCTTGTTGTTTGCAATGCACTTTAAATGAAGTCTCCACCAAGTGAGGCTTGAACCGGCAACCTTGATGATGTGAAACATTCACTTAAGCGGGAAGCCATTGGACCAACAGACCTGCTCCAGTGAAAACGGAGGTCAAACAGATGATACCATTTCACGCAAATAACTGAAAAATCCTGGGTTTAAGTGTTTTTCAAACTGCTCAAAATTACGGACAATCTAAGGGCGGAGAGAGAGACATGGAAAAGGAATAGATTGAAGAGAGAGAGACATGGAAACATAATAGATTGAAGAGAGAGAAAGATGGAAGCAGAATGGATTGATTGAACGTCTCAACCTATTGCCATTAACAGGAATCGAACCCTCAAACTTCGTATTGACGGGCTGCAATATTACCTATAGTGCTATAGCTTTGTCCAGGCTGAGGTTGTCTGTTGAAGATAAAAGTGAACCAGTGAAAGCAGCCGATCTACAAGCTCAGAAACACGTTGCTATCTGAAAAGTTTTGAGATTGTAGAACGGCTATTTTCAGAATGAAGTATGTCATACATTGCAAAAACATACCCTCTCAAATAAGAATTTCAGGTTAAGTTTAACAATTGCACATGTATTAATTGACACAATCATGTTGTGTGCAATGCAACTTTAATGAAGTCCGCATTAAGTGAGGCTTGAACTGGCAACCTGTGAGGTACACGTTTAAGGGAGAAGCCATTGGACCAACAGACAAGAACCTGTGAAAAAGGAGATCACACAGATGATACAGTTTCACGCAAATAGCTGAAAAATCCTGGGTTTAAGTGTTTTTCAAACTGCTCAAAATTGCGGACAATCTAAGGGCGGAGCTTACTGGTCAACGTGATACATGTGTTCCTCATGAGTCAAGGCACATGTGTAAACAGGTTTAATGGCTGTCGGCCAAACGAGGCATGACTTTTGCCTGTTTAAAGTTTGCACTTTCAAAAAATCGCTATAGCGCCCCCCTTTGACCAATTGGAGTAAGATTGGTTTCAGTAATATTTGGAATGACCCTCAACATTACCGCAAAGTTTCAAAGAAATGTGAGTCTGCATGTATGTGTTAGGGGCAGATGAATAATTGTCATAAAACTGCAATATTCATTGGCTCATTAAAGCTTCATTTTTTCACTTATGGAAAATCCTCGCTGCTTGTTTGTCGGCAAAGGTCCAAAGTTCATGTGTAAAACGTTTCGTGCAGATTACTCAAAAATCCCAGGAGGAGATAGGTTTGAACTGTTTTTCATATAATTCAAAATGGTGGGAGATCTAAAGGTCAGAGGTCAAAAGTCAGAGGGTTAAAGTTGTTCATCATGAGTAGACGCATGTGTGTATTGAAGATTTATGGCTGTAGGTCAAACAGGGCATGAGTTGTACCTGTTCAAAGTTGGCATTTTCAATTGAGTGCTATAGCGCCACCTTTTGACGAAAGATTGTGAGATTTATTTCTTGATAGTTTTTCATGACCATCTACCATATGGCCGAGTTTCGTAAAAAGCGACAGCACGGTTCACCCAGAACTGCGAAAAGTGGCGGAAACAGAAGAATACGTACAATAATAAAACAGGTCCAGAGCTGAGCTCTGGCCCCGTAACTACTACTACTACTACTGCTGCTGCTGGTACTGGTACTGCTACTGCTACTGTTACAAACATTACTTTTTCTTACTCTGTATCTGTATCTTTGTAACTCTAACTGCTGTGCTGCCTCTTGGCGACTGATATTCCCCCGAAGGATCAATAAAGGTATCTAAAACTGCCCACAATAATAATACAAATTGGCGTTTTATGTAATTTTTATCGTTGATTAGTCACCTTTACAACGAGGTACAGCTTGTAAGGATCGGGCATTCGTGGAATGAGCAACACAGCTAAATGTTTTGGGGGCGCTACCCACACGTTTAGCTGTGTTGCTCATTTCACGAATGCCCGATCCTTACAAGCTGTACCTCGTTGATATAAAACACAATACCAATTGGTATTATTGAAGGGGAGAAATAATCGACCGAAGTTAAGTCTTCGAACTTTTTGTGGACAGTTTATCTAGATATATTACCTATATATCACTATATCATTGCTATTATGATTACTACTATACTACTACTTCTGCCAATATCACCGTGGTATGTCTGTGCATATTCAAACTGAACCCTGGAGTACCTAATGCTCTCCCGTAATCCCAGATAGGAATTAACACACACACACTCTCTCTCTCTCTAGCTATGGAAGAATACAGGGTCAGTATTCTCTGGCCATTAGCATACCTTGGGACCCCGCCACTGGACAGTATCAGATCCAGAGAGTCTTTGATACAGACACATCAGGGCAGGTCATCACCAGACTCAACGGAGGCGGTGTCTACTCGGGTACTTACGTGGTTGCAGCCAAGGTGTTGGCGAGAGCTGGAAGGGGCGACCAGCACTCTGAGTTTCGTGTGTTGGCCGAGGCCCACCGTAAGGCACGGACCAACCAAATGGTCAACTCTGTGCAATCACTGCAGGTATAGGCCCAATGTTACAGTTATTACATAATCCATAGGGGTGTAACAAATACATTTTAACAGCGATACGATACTTACATGGTTGACGATGCGATACATGGACGATATCCGTTCATTTATATCGATATATGACGATACAATACATTGATTCTAAATAGATACAGTAACTATTTAGCCAAAAATCTATGTGAAATATACTGTATACGTGTATAGTGTAGGGTTTGTCTTTTATGGGTATAAGTAAACAATGATTCACTGGCAAATATATGGACATATTATTTGACCAAATATGGACAAACCATGACAGGCATGCAGAGATTCCATGCATTTATAGAGATGATAGTGTAGTGATATGGAACGCAGTAAAGTAATGAAACCCCTCGTGTTTTAACATGACTAAATACAAGGCACAAGATAATCAATACAATCGATTCTTTTCAAGGCGATACCATTTTAGATTGATACAAGTCACGCGATACGAAATGTTGCTGTTAGTGTTTACATATCGATATAGTTGGATCGTTGAAATTAAAATAGCTGCATCGACACAGTTACTGTATCGTTACACCCTAAACCCTAACCCTAACCGTAACTAGCCTGACATTGCCAGACTGATCACGTGGGATCACTCATCCACGTGATCAGTCTGGCAATGCCAGGCTAAACCGTAACACACAAAACTGTGCAATCACTCACTGCAGGGCCGAAATCTGCTGGTTTTCTACACAGTCAACTCTCCCTGCTGGACGACCTGCACTGTTGCCCGCCATAATGAAGGCATCCTGCAAAGAATTACAATCATGAGTGGCTGGGAGCAGTATGCTGTGGTCTTCACGCAAGCCTTCCAGCCCAGGGGCACGGAGAACCAAACCCCCGCACAGAAGCAGATCGACGAAGGTCATCGAAGGGGCGCGCTGACTAGCCTGGCTGGGTCCCTCACGGGCGGCGGCCTGCAGGGCATCAATCACATTTATCGATCCTTGAGAGGAGAGTGTTTCCGCTGCGGAAATAATCAGAACCATGTGGTGCGTCGGTGCGTAACGCTTGATGGAGCGGAGGTCATGCGACCTCCGCCCCGTGGAGGAGTAGACGAAGAAGGATGGATTACGGGAGGACATTAATACATGGTGGAACCATTGGTTAGAACAATGGTTCTCAAAGTAGGTTCCGGGGACCCTCAGGGGTCCTTGAGGGGGTTCCAGGGGGTCCCCAGCCAAATGATTGATTGTTGGGAACCAAATGGACCTTTATGTGTCTGTAACTCAAAGAGCGTACAAATGGATTTTGTACGCTCTCAAGAGTTAAATTAACACTGATGATACTACAGCGCAGATTGGGGTTCCATAGATCAAAATGGTATCAAGTGGTATCAAAATGGTATCAATGCACATCAAACTGGGGGTCCTTGAGACTAAAAAGGTTGAGAATGACTGTTATGGCTGTAAAAATCTTCTCTTATATGGGGGTCCCTGGCATATATTTTCAATTGGGGGTCTGTGACATGAAAAAGTTTGAGAACCACTTGGTGTTATTGTAATCTGTTACAATGTTTTCTGCATTGTCCCCTGACAAATAAACTAATACATGAATGACACACTGTAACACTCATTTTGTTTATTTCATGTTATGGATATTGAGAGTCATTGTTTTATTCACTGCAAAAACATCTAAATATAACAAATAAACAGTTAACACGTTTATCTGCCAGTGCAGTACGATAATTACACTTAAAATAAATATCTAGGTTTAACCACTTAAGCGCTTTATTTATCGTACCTGTATGATGCAGATGGCCGCCCCTTCAGGATACCTGAAGTAGTCTATTAATTCCAGTGGTAGAAGTGAACGTGAACACAGCTTCTGACCGATTCTTTAGCCCAATTGTTATTGAACTAGATACTGAACCCATTCTTCACAAACCACATACTCTATCGAACATTCTGACACCACAATGACCCTTTTTAGAGGGAGAAATGAGGAGAAAATCTACTTTGTTATCAACCTTTTTCTGTCCCAGCAAAACACTCTCAGGATATCTAGTAACAGTAATCATAGGACGTTCGCGAGATCTGACGTCAGCCGGTGCCCAATAGGAGACCTGGTGTAGCATTTTGGACCTAGTGGTGAAGCGTATGGTGTATCTTCCTAAATTATGGATCTTTGCCCATGCCGATTCTGGTAACCCTATGACCTCTGCATATCAGTACAACTGATACTACTGATTCAGTAGCATATGTTTCTGTAACATCATAGGCCTACAGGCTGCGATGAAAATGAAGTTACAAATGTCAGGACAACGACGTGACATTGATGTCACAAATTGAAAATCACTTGCCACGTCAGCGATGGGATTCAATATTCATAGCTTTGTTTGGCCTTGTGTAACAGACACAGTTTTCAAAAAGTCAGAGGGTAACTCTCCTTCTGGCTCTGAAACATAATGCAAGCATTACAAATAATAGTAAGACACAATTAAATTGCGTGTCTAACCAGAGTTGATCTGGAATTTTGAAAATGTATATTTAAGCAGTTGAACCCTGGGGTTTGGCAAAAATTGCATTATGTACAAGCCACAAGCTCACGTGTCATGTTGCGACATGTTGTGAGCTTATAGATCGTCCGTTTTCATAAAATATATTTAGTGTAGAGCAACAACAGTAGGGAGCCTAGTATAGAGCCCTGGGAGACTCCAGTCAACTAATTATATAGGGATTAATGACAACTTGTTGGAAACCTTTAGCATTTTGAAGATGGTACAATAAATTAACAACATCAGGCGCCCCTATTTTGGGCAAGTCATTATAGGCAAAATCTTTCAAAACATTTTCCAAAATTTAAAAAACATTTTCAAATAACACAGGGTTTAACCACTTAAACCCTATACGGTTGAGCGGAGTCCCTCAGGGCTCTATGCTAGCATATTTTCAGTTTTCTGTTATTGTGGGGAAAGCTTTCGCTGAAAATAGCCGAACGATAAGCTCACAAGTTGTGAGCTTCATGTCGATGTGCTATTTTCAGAGAAAGCTTTCCCCACAACATGGATGCTGGGGTTTAAGTGGTTAAACATTTAACTATATGCCTCACAGGTTTCCAATGAGCGCCAGTCAATGACAATAACAGTAATGTCATCACCCTCGATTTCAAGTTATGAGCATTGGTAAAGGATTGCGTACCACATCGGCACATATTATTGGTTTCAATCCAGCTCATGGTGTCCCCCCTCTCTCTCTAACCCTGTTGTAGGATTCAAAGCTAACTGCATGAATTAAAGGACCACTTCACCCATTTTCAAGTTATCTTCATATAATTGGTCCTCAGTCCTCACTAATGCTCATTATAACATGGTACCATTTTTGTCTTCTCGGTCTGTGTCTTAGACGAGGGCTGTGGACAGATCAGAAACCAGTGACATCATCGGGATCATTGTAATTTCTTTTATTGATGCAATAAAAATGGCTTCTATTATAGCATGCTAACTTTCCAGGAAGAGAAAGCCTGCACTTTCTATTTGCTTGGATTCTCCATCGATGATGTCACTGGTAGGCAGGTTTCTGAACTGTCCACAGCCTCCTCTGCGACAGTAGACTGAAAATGGTACCATATTATCATGACTTTTAGTGAGGACCAATTGAAGATAGGTTGAAAATGGGTGAAGTAATCCTTTAACATCACTAATTAATTATGAGAAATAAGATTATATTAATACTGTAGTTCACGGTCGAGTGTGTGTGGCTGGGATGAGGATCAGCATCTCCAAATCTGAGGCCATGGTTCTCAGCAGGAAACCGATGGATTGTGCACTCCGGGTAGGGAACGAGACTTTGCCCCAGGTGAAGGAGGTTAAGTATCTCGGAGTGTTGTTCACGAGTGAGGGGAGGACGGAGCAGGAGATCAGCCGGAGAATCAGAGCAGCAGGACTGGCATTGCAGTCGCTGTACCACACTGTTGACGAAAAGAGAATGAGCCAGAAGGCAAAGCTCTCGTTATACCAAGCAATCTTCGTTCCTACTATCACCTATCATGAATTGTGGGTCAAGACCGAAAGAATTAGGAAGTGGCTAATGTTGCTCTGAAAAGGGAAGTCGGGAGCTCTCTGTTGGAACTGTCACCGCCACGATGCGATTCTGAATAAGCGGTTGAAGATGGATGGATGGATGTAAGAAATAAGGTTAAGGATAATTCCTTTTAACAGGACGTTCATGAAAGTCCTTGCTGGCTTGTTTCCAATGAGGGCCTGTGAGCAATTAGGGGTTAAGAGTCTTGCTCAGGGACAAATATCATTTCATCGACACAACTGTATACTGGCGTGGTCTGGAATCGTACCTGGGGCAACCAGGGCCTCTGGCCCCCTAGGCGGGCTCACTAACCACTCAGCTATGGCCACCCCTAAGTTGCATCTAAAGACGGTTAGATTGTAAGAAATAAGGCATGTCTATATTTAGGAAGAAAGGAAAATCTTTTGGCACAGTAATGTAAAAGATTATTTATTTAGGGTGATTTTCTATTTCACTTCCCCCCCGCCGCCAGCAATTCCTTTGTGTCTCACTGGGGGGAGCCACATAGGCTACCACTCCTTTCTGTGCCATACTGTCTTATAAAACAGTAACACCTTAAACACTTTGTAAATAAGTAATTAAGTCATTTTGGACTTGAGCCAGTATGTAATAACTTAATACTTGACTTTATACCAGTTGAAGACTAGAAGATACCGTATAAAAGTCTCATTTCTGGTATCAACTCCAGAGGGCGCTAACAAGTTCCAGACAGTTACCTTTGATCTCCTTAGTGATTGGGTAATATACATACAAGTACATATTCAACAAACAATGAAAATACAGTACAAAATACTGGCAGGAAGAAATGCATATTAGAAGACACATGTATTGGAAATACAAAATGGCATCATTGTTTATGATTTCTAGATATCCAAAACAAACAAAAAGTATCCTTTCAATAAGATGTATAAACTGTAAAGTAAATTATTGACCTGTTATGTGTGTCTCATACAGTTAAACTGTGTAATGTTAATTTAACTGTGAGAGTGTACAGGTTCATTTGGTTTTATTTGTACACTCTCAGAGTTAAATGAACAAAGTATTTTACTGTGTATGGATTATTTTGTCTGAATATTCCACGATTTTACAATTAAGGATTTATTAAACAATTACAAATCATATCGTATCTTCAAGGTCCTTGATATCATGGCAGTGTTTCCAGTGATCTGACATATTTTAGTAGCAAAGAGGACATGATTGTAACCAATCCTTCTCTTTGGTCTCTTTGAACACATTATTGAATGGGTTTTTACACCATTGCCACTTTATACTAATGCATTTATTGCAACAGTTGAATTCCATATGTTATCTTGTTTCATTGTCTACATGTTTTCAATGTAATTGTTAGCATTTTGCAAATGTAAACAAGTTTGCAACCTACTGCATCATGCCACCAAGTAAAACATGTGTTTGGTCCAGTGTTTACTTGCATACATTGGACTGATAATAAAGCTTGAATTGGTCTCAAATTAATTCAGTTTCACTGAATTGATGATGTACACAAACCAACAAGAACAGTTAAGAGATGAAATCCTCTAATATCGCAACTTAATCCAATATCAAGTATATTTTCTAAATGTATTTTGAAATAATATCTCGACACCAGCAGAACATATGAATTGCATTCAACAAAATAATGAACCACACATTTCAGACAAATGGATTGAAATACTGCCATCTGTGTTTGAAATCAGAACTTCACCATTCACCATTTTGTTCACATCTAGATAGAATATATAATTCAAGAACTGATTTGTTCTTGTTTCTTCTTATTACTTTCTTTTTTTAAATGAAAGGAGAAAAAAATATTTAATAAGTACAATTTGTTTCATTCTATGTACAACTCAAATAATATCCTCGCACTACATATATTTGATCTAAGTGTATATTGACCTATTGTTGTTAATGCTTTGATTGCGGTTTACTTAGATAAATGCTCAGCATACATAGAGAAGAGAATACATGTTTGTTCTATGTGCTTAAATAAAATAAAAATAAATAGAAATCAGTCACATAATGAACATTGAAAAGGTTTGGATAATCCTAATGTACTGAAATGTCAGGCGTATCTAAATACCTATTTTGTGTGTGTATGTGTGTGTGTGTGTGTGTGTGTGTGTGTGTGTGTGTGTGTGTGTGTGTGTGTGTGTGTGTGTGCATGCATGCGTGTATGCGTGTGTGTGTGTGTGTGTGTGTGTGTGTGTGTGTGTGTGTGTGTGTGTGTGTGTGTGTGTGTGTGTGTGTGTGTGTGTGTGTGTGTGTGAGAGAGAGTGTGTGCACGAGCACGCTGCAACATATACGCAGCGCATTTCCAAAACCTTTGTTACAAGCTCCAGTCTCCCACATTGGTCCAAGTCTTGGTACAAAATGCATTTGCAGGTAATTCACACACAGGTAGCTAAGGTTCCGCTACCAGGCCGCTCCTTTGTGTTTCTAATGAGTTTTCTTTGTTTTTTGTTTTGCATAACTCCTCCCCTTCCTGTCATCCGCAGAAAGGGGGATGGCTCATTGGTTGCAATTATAAGGAAAAGGAAGTCGTATGAATCCAGATAATCCACGCTGAAGCTGAAGTTAAGGCCACACATCGCCACGGGTCAAAACATTCAAACTGCCATAAGCCACAGAAATAATCATTCTATACGTGCAGAAAGGTTAAAAGTACTAGTTTCAAAGTCATTGTTTTCAAAACCAAAGT